>NW_027476586.1:0-178793 GCF_051020955.1 Megalopta genalis | reverse complement strand
TTCGCATGGATTTGATGGTAAATCTTCTACTTCGCATTGATTTGAAGCTAAATCATGTATTTCGCTTGGATTTGAAGCTAACTCGTTTGTTTCGCATGCAGCTGAAGCTAAATCATGTATATCATAAGTTTTTGAAGCTAAATAATTTGTGTCGCATGGACTTGATGCTAAACCTTCTATTTCGCAATTATTTGAAGCTAAATCAGGTGTATCGCTTGGATTTAAAGCTCACTCGTTTGTTTCGCATGCAGTTGAAGCTAAATCATGTATATCACAATATTTGAAGCTAAACCATTTGTTTCGCATGGATTTGAAGGTAAATCTTCTACTTCGCATTGATTTGAAGTTAAATCATGTGTTACGCTTGGATTTAAAGCTCACTCGATTGTTTCGCATGCATTTGAAGCTTTATCACTTATATCGCAAGTATACGAAACTAAATAATTTGTGTCGCATGGATTTGATGCTAAGCCTTCTATTTCGCATTGATTTGAAGCTAAATCATGTGTTTCGCTTGGATTTGAAGCTAACTCGTTTGTTTCGCATGCAGTTGAAGCTAAATCATGTATATCACAATATTTGAAGCTAAACCATTTGTTTCGCATGGATTTGAAGGTAAATCTTCTACTTCGCATTGATTTGAAGCTAAATCATGTGTTTCGCTTGGATTTGTAGCTAACTCGTTTGTTTCGCATTCAGCTGAAGCTAAATCATGTTATCACAAGTATTTGAAGCTAAACCATTTGTTTCGCGTGGATTTGAAGGTAAATCTTCTACTTCGCATTGATTTGAAGTTAAATCATGTGTTACGTTTGAATTTAAAGCTCACTCGTTTGTTTCACCTGCATTTGAAGCTTTATCACTTATATCGCAAGTATAAGAAGCTAAATAATTTGTGTTGCATGGATTTGATGCTAAGCCTTCTACTTCGCATTGATTTGAAGCTAAATCATGTGTTTCGCTTGGATTTGAAGCAAACTCGTTTGTTTCGCATGCAGATGAAGCTAAGTCATGTATATCACAAGTATTTGAAGCTTCGCCATTTGTTTCGCATGGATTTGAAGGTAAATCTTCTACTTCGCATTGATTTGAAGTTAAATCATGTGTTACGCTTGGATTTAAAGCTCACTCGTTTTTTCACCTGCATTTGAAGCTTTATCACTTATATCGCAAGTATAAGAAACTAAATAATTTGTGTTGCATGGATTTGATGCTAAACCTTCTACTTCGCATTGATTTGAAGCTAAATCATGTGTTTCGCTTGGATTTGAAGCTAACTCGTTTTTTTCGCATGCAGTTGAAGCTAAATCATGTATATCACAAGTATTTGAAGCTAAGCCATTTGTTTCGCATGGATTTGAAGGTAAATCTTCTACTTCGCATTGATTTGAAGCTAAATCATGTATTTCGCATGGATTTGAAGCTAACTCGTTTGTTCGCATGCATTTGAAACTTTATCACTTATATCGCAAGTATACGAAGCTGAATAATTTGTGTCGCATGGATTTGATGCTAAGCCTTCTATTTCGCATTGATTTGAAGCTAAATCATGTGTTTCGCTTGGATTTGAAGCTAACTCGTTTGTTTCGCATGCAGTTGAAGCTAAATCATGTATATCACAATATTTGAAGCTAAACCATTTGTTTCGCATGGATTTGAAGGTAATATTCTACTTCGCATTGATTTGAAGTTAAATCATGTGTTACGCTTGGATTTGAAGATCACTCGTTTGTTTCGCCTGCATTTGAAGCTATATCACTTATATCGCAAGTATACGAAGCTAAATAATTTGTGTCGCATGGATTTGATGCTAAGCCTTCTATTTCGCATTAATTTGAAGCTAAATCATGTGTTTCGCTTGGATTTGAAGCTAACTCGTTTGTTTCGCATGCAGTTGAAGCTAAATCATGTATATCAAAGGTATTTGAAGTTAAGCCATTTGTTTCGCATGGATTCGAAGGTAAATCTTCTACTTCGCATTGATTTGAAGTTAAATCATGTGTTACGCTTGGATTTAAAGCTAACTCGTTTGTTTCGCATGCAGCTGAAGCTAAATCATGTATATCACAAGTATTTGAAGCTAAAACGTTTCTTTTGCATGGATTTGATGGTAAATCTGCTACTTCCCAATGATTTGAAGTTAAATCATGTGTTAAGCTTGGATTTGAAGATCACTCGTTTGTTTCGCTTGCATTTGAAGCTTTATCACTTATATCGCAAGTATAAGAAGCTAAATAATTTGTATTGCATGGAGTTGATGCTAAGCCTTCTACTTCGCATTGATTTGAAGCTAAATCATGTGTTTCGCTTGGATTTGTAGCTAACTCGTTTGTCTCGCATTCAGCTGAAGCTAAATCATGTATATCACAAGTATTTGAAGCTAAACCATTTGTTTCGCGTGGATTTGAAGGTAAATCTTCTACTTCGCATTGATTTGAAGTTAAATCATGTGTTACGTTTGAATTTAAAGCTCACTCGTTTGTTTCACCTGCATTTGAAGCTTTATCACTTATATCGCAAGTATAAGAAGCTAAATAATTTGTGTTGCATGGATTTGATGCTAAGCCTTCTACTTCGCATTGATTTGAAGCTAAATCATGTGTTTCGCTTGGATTTGAAGCAAACTCGTTTGTTTCGCATGCAGATGAAGCTAAGTCATGTATATCACAAGTATTTGAAGCTTAGCCATTTGTTTCGCATGGATTTGAAGGTAAATCTTCTACTTCGCATTGTTTTGAAGTTAAATCATGTGTTACGCTTGGATTTAAAGCTCACTCGTTTGTTTCACCTGCATTTGAAGCTTTATCACTTGTATCGCAAGTATAAGAAGCTAAATAATTTGTGTTGCATGGATTTGATGCTAAGCCTTCTACTTCGCATTGATTTGAAGCTAAATCATGTGTTTCGCTTGGATTTGAAGCTAACTCGATTGTTTCGCATGCAGTTGAAGCTAAATCATGTATATCACAAGTATTTGAAGCTAAACCATTTGTTTCGCATGGATTTGAAGGTAAATCTTCTACTTCGCATTGATTTGAAGTTAAATCATGTGTTACGCTTGGATTTAAAGCTCACTGGTTTTTTCACCTGCATTTGAAGCTTTATCACTTATATCGCAAGTATAAGAAACTAAATAATTTGTGTTGCATGGATTTGATGCTAAACCTTCTACTTCGCATTGATTTGAAGCTAAATCATGTGTTTCGCTTGGATTTGAAGCTAACTCGTTTGTTTCGCATGCAGCTGAAGCTAAATCATGTATATCACAAGTATTTGAAGCTAAATAATTTGTGTCGCATGGACTTGATGCTAAGCCTTCGATTTCGCAATTATTTGAAACTAAATCAGGTGTATCGCTTGGATTTGAAGCTAACTCGTTTGTTTCGCATGAAGCTGAAGCTAAATCATGTATATCAAAAGTATTTGAAGCTAAACCATTTGTTTCGCATGGATTTGAAGGTAAATCTTCTACTTCCCATTGATTTGAAGTTAAATCATGTGTTACGCTTGGATTTGAAGCTAACTCGTTTGTTTCGCATGCAGCTGAAGCTAAATCATGTAATGACAAGTATTTGAAGCTAACCATTTGTTTCGCATGGATTTGAGGTAATTCTGCTACTTCGCATTGATTTGAAGCTAAATCATGTATTTCGCTCGGATTTGAAACTAACTCGCTTGTTTCGCATGCAGCTGAAGCTAAATCATGTATATCACAAGTATTTGAAGCTAAATAATTTGTGTCGCATGGATTTGATGCTAAGCCTTCTATTTCGCATTGATTTGAAGCTAAATCATGTGTATCGCTTGGATTTGAAGCTAACTCGTTTGTTTCGCATGCATTTGAAGCTTTATCTCTTATATCGCAAGTATACGAAGCTAAATAATTTGTGTTGCATGGATTTGATGCTAAGCCTTCTATTTCGCATCGATTTGAAGCTAAATCATGTGTTTCGCTTGGATTTGAAGCTAACTCGTTTGTTTCGCCTGCTTTTGAAGCTTTATCACTTATATCGCAAGTATACGAAGCTAAATAATTTGTGTCGCATGGATTTGATGCTACGCCTTCTATTTCGCATTGATTTGAAGCTCAATCATGTGTTTCGCTTGGATTTGAAGCTAACTCGTTTGTTCTGCATGCAGTTGAAGCTAAAACATGTATATCACAAGTATTTGAAGCTAAACCATTTGTTTCGCATGGATTTGAAGGTAAATCTTCTACTTCGCATTGATTTGAAGTTAAATCATGTGTTACGTTTGAATTTAAAGCTCACTCGTTTGTTTCGCCTGCATTTGAAGCTTTATCACTTATATCGCAAGTATAAGAAGTTAAATAATTTGAGTTGCATGGATTTGATGCTAAGCCTTCTATTTCGCATTGATTTGAAGCTAAATCATGTGTTTCGCTTGGATTTGAAGCTAACTCGTTTGTTTCGCATGCAGCTGAAGCTAAATCATGTATATCACAAGTATTTGAAGCTAAACCATTTGTTTCGCATGGATTTGAAGGTAAATCTTCTACTTCCATTGATCTGAAGTTAAATCATGTGTTACGCTTGGATTTAAAGCTCACTCGTTTGTTTCGCCTGCTTTTGAAGCTTTATCACTTATATCGCAAGTATAAGAAGCTAAATAATTTGTGTTGCATGGATTTGATGCTAAGCCTTCTACTTCGCATTGATTTGAAGCTAAATCATGTGTTTCGCTTGGATTTGAAGCTAACTCGTTTGTTTCGCATGCAGCTGAAGCTAAATCATGTATATCACAAGTATTTGAAGCTAAACCATTTGTTTCGCATGGATTTGAAGGTAAATCTTCTACTTCGCATTGATTTGGAGTTAACTCATGTGTTACGATTGGATTTAAAGCTCAATCGTTTGTTTCACCTGCATTTGAGCTTTATCACATATATCGCAAGTATACGAAGCTAAATAATTTGTGTCGCATGGATTTGATGCTAAGCCTTCAATTTCGCATTGATTTGAAGCTAAATCATGTGTTTCGCTTGGATTTGAAGCTAACTCGTTTGTTTCGCATGCAGTTGAAGCTAAATCATGTATATCAAAGGTATTTGAAGCTAAGCCATTTGTTTCGCATGGATTTGAAGGTAAATCTTCTACTTCGCATTGATTTGAAATTAAATCATGTGTTACGCTTGGATTTAAAGCTCACTCGTTTGTTTCACTTGCACTTGAAGCTTTATCACTTATATCGCAAGTATAAGAAGCTAAATAATTTGTGTTGCATGGATTTGATGCTAAGCCTTCTACTTCGCATTGATTTGAAACTAAATCATGTGCATCGCTTGGATTTGAAGCTAACTCGTTTGTTTCCCATGCATTTGAAGCTTTATCACTTATATCGCAAGTATATCAAGCTAAATAATTTGTATCGCATGGATTTGATGCTAAGCCTTCTATTTCGCATTGATTTGAAGCTAAATCATGTGTTTCGCTTGGATTTGAAGCTCACTCGTTTGTTTCGCCTGCATTTGAAGCTTTATCACTTATATCGCAAGTATAAGAAGCTAAATAATTTGTGTCGCATGGATTTGAAGGTAAATCATCTACTTCGCATTGATTTGAAGTTAAATCATGTGTTACGTTTGAATTTAAAGCTCACTCGTTTGTTTCACCTGCATTTGAAGCTTTATCACTTATATCGCAAGTATAAGAAACTAAATAATTTGTGTCGCATGGATTTGATGCTAAGCCTTCTATTTCGCATTGATTTGAAGCTAAATCATGTGTTTCGCTTGGATTTGAAGCTAACTCGTTTGTTTCGCATGCAGTTGAAGCTAAATCATGTATATCACAATATTTGAAGCTAAACCATTTGTTTCGCATGGATTTGAAGGTAAATATTCTACTTCGCATTGATTTGAAATTAAATCATGTGTTACGCTTGGATTTAAAGCTCACTCGTTTGTTTCACCTGCACTTGAAACTTTATCACTTATATCGCAAGTATAAGAAGCTAAATAATTTGTGTTGCATGGATTTGATGCTAAGCCTTCTACTTCGCTTTGATTTGAAACTAAATCATGTGTATCGCTTGGATTGAAGCTAACTCGTTTGTTTCCCATGCATTTGAAGCTTTATCACTTATATCGCAAGTATATCAACCTAAATAATTTGTATCGCATGGATTTGATGCTAAGCCTTCTATTTCGCATTGATTTGAAGCTAAATCATGTGTTTCGCTTGAATTTGAAGCTCACTCGTTTGTTTCGCCTGCATTTGAAGCTTTATCACTTATATCGCAAGTATAAGAAGCTAAATAATTTGTGTCGCATGGATTTGAAGGTAAATCTTCTACTTCGCATTGATTTGAAGTTAAATCATGTGTTACGCTTGGATTTAAAGATCACTCGTTTGTTTCACCTGCATTTGAAGCTATATCACTTATATCGCAAGTATACGAAGCTAAATAATTTGTGTCGCATGGATTTGATGCGAAGCCTTCTACTTCTCATTGATTTGAAGCTAAATCATGTGTTTCGCTTGGATTTGAAGCTAACTCGTTTGTTTCGCATGCAGTTGAAGCTAAATCATGTATATCACAAGTATTTGAAGCTAAACCATTTGTTTCGCATGGATTTGAAGGTAAATCTTCTACTTCGCATTGATTTGAAGTTAAATCATGTGTTACGCTTGGATTTAAAGCTCACTCGTTTGTTTCACCTGCATTTGAAGCTTTATCACTTATATCGCAAGTATAAGAAACTAAATAATTTGTGTTGCATGGATTTGATGCTAAGCCTTCTACTTCGCATTGATTTGGAGCTAAATCATGTGTTTCGCTTGGATTTGAAGCTAACTCGTTTTTTTCGCATGCAGTTGAAGCTAAATCATGTATATCACAAGTATTGGAAGCTAAGCCATTTGTTTCACATGGATTTGAAGGTAAATCTTCTACTTCGCATTGATTTGAAGCTAAATCATGTATTTCGCTTGGATTTGAAGCTAGCTCGTTTGTTTCGCATGCAGCTGAAGCTAAATCATGTATATCACAAGTGTTTGAAGCTAAACCATTTGTTTCGCATGGATTTGAAGGTAAATCTTCTACTTCGCATTGATTTGAAGGTAAATCATGTATTTCGCTTGGATTTGAAGCTAACTCGTTTGTTTCGCATGCAGCTGAAGCTAAATCATGTTTCTCACAAGTATTTGAAGCTAAATAATTTGTGTCGCATGGATTTGATGCTAAGCCTTCTACTTCGCATTGATTTGAAGCTAAATCATGTGTTTCGCTTGGATTTGAAGCTCACTCGTTTGTTTCACCTGCATTTGAAGCTTTATCACTTATATCGCAAGTATTTGAAGCTAAATAATTTGTGTCGCATGGATTTGATGCTACGCCTTCTATTTCGCATTGATTTGAAGCTCAATCATGTGTTTCGCTTGGATTTGAAGCTAACTCGTTTGTTCTGCATGCAGTTGAAGCTAAAACATGTATATCACAAGTATTTGAAGCTAAACCATTTGTTTCGCATGGATTTGAAGGTAAATCTTCTACTTCGCATTGATTTGAAGTTAAATCATGTGTTACGTTTGAATTTAAAGCTCACTCGTTTGTTTCGCCTGCATTTGAAGCTTTATCACTTAAATCGCAAGTATAAGAAGTTAAATAATTTGAGTTGCATGGATTTGATGCTAAGCCTTCTATTTCGCATTGATTTGAAGCTAAATCATGTGTTTCGCTTGGATTTGAAGCTAACTCGTTTGTTTCGCATGCAGCTGAAGCTAAATCATGTATATCACAAGTATTTGAAGCTAAACCATTTGTTTCGCATGGATTTGAAGGTAAATCTTCTACTTCCCATTGATCTGAAGTTAAATCATGTGTTACGCTTGGATTTAAAGCTCACTCGTTTGTTTCGCCTGCTTTTGAAGCTTTATCACTTATATCGCAAGTATAAGAAGCTAAATAATTTGAGTTGCATGGATTTGATGCTAAGCCTTCTACTTCGCATTGATTTGAAGCTAAATCATGTGTTTCGCTTGGATTTGAAGCTAACTCGTTTGTTTCGCATGCAGCTGAAGCTAAATCATGTATATCACAAGTATTTGAAGCTAAACCATTTGTTTCGCATGGATTTGAAGGTAAATCTTCTACTTCGCATTGATTTGGAGTTAACTCATGTGTTACGATTGGATTTAAAGCTCAATCGTTTGTTTCACTGCATTTGGAGCTTTACCACATATATCGCAAGTATACGAAGCTAAATAATTTGTGTCGCATGGATTTGATGCTAAGCCTTCTATTTCGCATTGATTTGAAGCTAAATCATGTGTTTCGCTTGGATTTGAAGCTAACTCGTTTGTTTCGCATGCAGATGAAGCTAAGTCATGTATATCACAAGTATTTGAAGCTTAGCCATTTGTTTCGCATGGATTTGAAGGTAAATCTTCTACTTCGCATTGATTTGAAGTTAAATCATGTGTTACGCTTGGATTTAAAGCTCACTCGTTTTTTCACCTGCATTTGAAGCTTTATCACTTATATCGCAAGTATAAGAAACTAAATAATTTGTGTTGCATGGATTTGATGCTAAGCCTTCTACTTCTCATTGATTTGAAGCTAAATCATCTGTTTCGCTTGGATTTAAAGCTAACTCGTTTGTTTCGCATGCAGCTGAAGCTAAATCATGTATATCACATGTATTTGAAGCTAAACCATTTGTTTCGCATGGATTTGAAGGTAAATCTTCTACTTCGCATTGATTTGAAGTTAAATCATGTGTTACGCTTGGATTTAAAACTCACTCGTTTGTTTCACCTGCACTTGAAGCTTTATCACTTATATCGCAAGTATAAGAAGCTAAATAATTTGTGTTGCATGGATTTGATGCTAAGCCTTCTATTTCGCCATTGATTTGAAGCTAAATCATGTGTATCGATGGATTTGAAGCTAACTCGTTTGTTTCGCATGCATTAAAAGCTTTATCACTTATATCGCAAGTATAAGAAGCTAAATAATTTGTGTCGCATGGATTTGAAGGTAAATCTTCTACTTCGCATTGATTTGAAGTTGAATCATGTGTTACGTTTGAATTTAAAGCTCACTCGTTTGTTTCACCTGCATTTGAAGCTTTATCACTTATATCGCAAGTATAAGAAACTAAATAACTTGTGTTGCATGGATTTGATGCTAAGCCTTCTATTTCGCATTGATTTGAAGCTAAATCATGTGTATCGATGGATTTGAAGCTAACTCGTTTGTTTCGCATGCATTAAAAGCTTTATCACTTATATCGCAAGTATAAGAAGCTAAATAATTTGTGTCGCATGGATTTGATGCTAAGCCTTCTACTTCGCATTGATTTGAAGCTAAATCATGTGTTTCGCTTGGATTTGAAGCTAACTCGTTTGTTTCGCATGCAGCTGAAGCTAAATCATGTATATCACAAGTATTTGAAGCTAAATCATTTGTTTCGCATGGATTTGAAGGTAAATCTTCTACTTCGCATTGATTTGAAGTTAAATCATGTGTTACGTTTGAATTTAAAGCTCACTCGTTTGTTTCACCTGCATTTGAAGCTTTATCACTTATATCGCAAGTATAAGAAACTAAATAACTTGTGTTGCATGGATTTGATGCTAAGCCTTCTACTTCGCATTGATTTGAAGCTAAATCATGTGTTTCGCTTGGATTTGAAGCAAACTCGTTTGTTTCGCATGCAGATGAAGCTAAGTCATGTATATCACAAGTATTTGAAGCTTAGCCATTTGTTTCGCATGGATTTGATGGTAAATCTTCTACTTCGCATTGATTTGAAGCTAAATCATGTATTTCGCTTGGATTTGAAGCTAACTCGTTTGTTTCGCATGCAGCTGAAGCTAAATCATGTATATCACAAGTATTTGAAGCTAAATAATTTGTGTCGCATGGACTTGATGCTAAGCCTTCTATTTCGCAATTATTTGAAGCTAAATCAGGTGTATCGCTTGGATTTAAAGCTCACTCGTTTGTTTCGCATGCAGTTGAAGCTAAATCATGTATATCAAAGGTATTTGAAGCTAAGTCATTTGTTTCGCATGGATTTGAAGGTAAATCTTCTACTTCGCATTGATTTGAAGTTAAATCATGTGTTATGCTTGGATTTACAGCTCACTCGTTTGTTTCGCCTGCTTTTGAAGCTTTATCACTTATATCGCAAGTATAAGAAGCTAAATAATTTGTGTTGCATGGATTTGATGCTAAGCCTTCTACTTCGCATTGATTTGAAGCTAAATCATGTGTTTCGCTTGGATTTGAAGCTAACTCTTTTTTTTCGCATGCAGTTGAAGCTAAATCATGTATATCACAAGTATTTGAAGCTAAGCCATTTGTTTCGCATGGATTTGAAGGTAAATCTTCTACTTCGCATTGATTTGAAGCTAAATCATGTATTTCGCTTGGATTTGAAGCTAACTCGTTTTTTTCGCATGCAGTTGAAGCTAAATCATGTATATCACAAGTATTTGAAGCTAAGCCATTTGTTTCGCATGGATTTGAAGGTAAATCTTCTACTTCGCATTGATTTGAAGCTAAATCATGTATTTCGCATGGATTTGAAGCTAACTCGTTTGTTTCGCATGCATTTGAAACTTTATCACTTATATCACAAGTATACGAAGCTGAATAATTTGTGTCGCATGGATTTGATGCTAAGCCTTCTATTTCGCATTGATTTGGAGCTAAATCATGTGTTTCGCTTGGATTTGAAGCTAACTCGTTTTTTTCGCATGCAGTTGAAGCTAAATCATGTATATCACAAGTATTTGAAGCTAAGCCATTTGTTTCGCATGGATTTGAAGGTAAATCTTCTACTTCGCATTGATTTGAAGCTAAATCATGTGTTTCGCTTGGATTTGAAGCTAACTCGTTTGTTTCGCATGCAGTTGAAGCTAAATCATGTATATCACAAGTATTTGAAGCTAAACCATTTGTTTCGCATGGATTTGAAGGTAAATCTTCTACGTCGCATTGATTTGAAGTTAAATCATGTGTTACGCTTGGATTTAAAGCTCACTCGTTTGTTACACCTGCATTTGAAGATTTATCACTTATATCGCAAGTATAAGAAGCTAAATAATTTGTGTTGCATGGATTTGATGCTAAGCCATCTACTTCGCATTGATTTGAAGCTAAATCATGTGTTTCGCTTGGATTTGAAGCTAATTCGTTTGTTTCGCATGCAGCTGAAGCTAAATCATGTATATCACAAGTATTTGAAGCTAAACCATTTGTTTCGCATGGATTTGAAGGTAAATCTTCTACTTCGCATTGATTTGAAGTTAAATCTTGTGTTACGCTTGGATTTAAAGCTCACTCGTTTGTTTCGCATGCATTTGAAGCTTTATCACTTATATCGCAAGTATACGAAACTAAATAATTTGTGTCGCATGGATTTGATGCTAAGCCTTCTATTTCGCATTGATTTGAAGCTAAATCATGTGTTTCGCTTGGATTTGAAGCTAACTCGTTTGTTTCGCATGCAGTTGAAGCTAAATCATGTATATCACAATATATGAAGCTAAACCATTTGTTTCGCATGGATTTGAAGGTAAATCTTCTACTTCGCATTGATTTGAAGCTAAATCATGTATTTCGCTTGGATTTGAAGCTAACTCGTTTGTTTCGCATGCATTTGATGCTTTAACACTTATATCGCAAGTATACGAAGCTAAATAATTTGTGTCGCATGTATTTGATGCTAAGCCTTCTATATCGCATTGATTTGAAGCTAAATCATGTGTTTCGCTTGGATTTGAAGCTAACTCGTTTGTTTCGCATGCAGTTGAAGCTAAATCATGTATATCACAATATTTGAAGCTAAACCATTTGTTTCGCATGGATTTGAAGGTAAATATTCTACTTCGCATTGATTTGAAGTTAAATCATGTGTTAAGCTTGGATTTGAAGATCACTCGTTTGTTTCGCTCGCATTTGAAGCTTTATCACTTATATCGCAAGTATAAGAAGCTAAATAATTTGTATTGCATGGATTTGATGCTAAGCCTTCTACTTCGCATTGATTTGAAGCTAAATCATGTGTTTCGCTTGGATTTGTAGCTAACTCGTTTTGTTTCGCATTCAGCTGAAACTAAATCATGTATATCACAAGTATTTGAAGCTAAACCATTTGTTTCGCGTGGATTTGAAGGTAAATCTTCTACTTCGCATTGATTTGAAGCTAAATCATGTGTTTCGCTTGGATTTGTAGCTAACTCGTTTGTTTCGCATTCAGCTGAAGCTAAATCATGTATATCACAAGTATTTGAAGCTAAACCATTTGTTTCGCGTGGATTTGAAGGTAAATCTTCTACTTCGCATTGATTTGAAGTTAAATCATGTGTTACGTTTGAATTTAAAACTCACTCGTTTGTTTCACCTGCATTTGAAGCTTTATCACTTATATCGCAAGTATAAGAAGCTAAATAATTTGTGTTGCATGGATTTGATGCTAAGCCTTCTACTTCGCATTGATTTGAAGCTAAATCATGTGTTTCGCTTGGATTTGAAGCAAACTCGTTTGTTTCGCATGCAGATGAAGCTAAGTCATGTATATCACAAGTATTTGAAGCTTAGCCATTTGTTTCGCATGGATTTGAAGGTAAATCTTCTACTTCGCATTGATTTGAAGTTAAATCATGTGTTACGCTTGGATTTAAAGCTCACTCGTTTTTTCACCTGCATTTGAAGCTTTATCACTTATATCGCAAGTATAAGAAACTAAATAATTTGTGTTGCATGGATTTGATGCTAAACCTTCTACTTCGCATTGATTTGAAGCTAAATCATGTGTTTCGCTTGGATTTGAAGCTAACTCGTTTTTTTCGCATGCAGTTGAAGCTAAATCATGTATATCACAAGTATTTGAAGCTAAGCCATTTGTTTCGCATGGATTTGAAGGTAAATCTTCTACTTCGCATTGATTTGAAGCTAAATCATGTATTTCGCATGGATTTGAAGCTAACTCGTTTGTTTCGCATGCATTTGAAACTTTATCACTTATATCGCAAGTATACGAAGCTGAATAATTTGTGTCGCATGGATTTGATGCTAAGCCTTCTATTTCGCATTTATTTGAAGCTAAATCATGTGTTTCGCTTGGATTTGAAGCTAACTCGTTTGTTTCGCATGCAGTTGAAGCTAAATCATGTATATCACAATATTTGAAGCTAAACCATTTGTTTCGCATGGATTTGAAGGTAAATCTTCTACTTCGCATTGATTTGAAGCTAAATCATGTGTTTCGCTTGGATTTGAAGCTAACTCGTTTGTTTCGCATGCAGTTGAAGCTAAATCATGTATATCACAAGTATTTGAAGCTAAACCATTTGTTTCGCATGGATTTGAAGGTAAATCTTCTACTTCGCATTGATTTGAAGTTAAATCATGTGTTACGCTTGGATTTAAAGCTCACTCGTTTGTTACACCTGCATTTGAAGCTTTATCACTTATATCGCAAGTATAAGAAGCTAAATAATTTGTGTTGCATGGATTTGATGCTAAGCCTTCTACTTCGCATTGATTTGAAGCTAAATCATGTGTTTCGCTTGGATTTGAAGCTAACTCGTTTGTTTCGCATGCAGCTGAAGCTAAATCATGTATATCACAAGTATTTGAAGCTAAACCATTTGTTTCGCATGGATTTGAAGGTAAATCTTCTACTTCGCATTGATTTGAAGTTAAATCATGTGTTACGCTTGGATTTAAAGCTCACTCGTTTGTTTCGCATGCATTTGAACCTTTATCACTTATATCGCAAGTATACGAAACTAAATAATTTGTGTCGCATGGATTTGATGCTAAGCCTTCTATTTCGCATTGATTTGAAGCTAAATCATGTGTTTCGCTTGGATTTGAAGCTAACTCGTTTGTTTCGCATGCAGATGAAGCTAAGTCATGTATATCACAAGTATTTGAAGCTTAGCCATTTGTTTCGCATGGATTTGAAGGTAAATCTTCTACTTCGCATTGATTTGAAGTTAAATCATGTGTTACGCTTGGATTTAAAGCTCACTCGTTTTTTCACCTGCATTTGAAGCTTTATCACTTATATCGCAAGTATAAGAAACTAAATAATTTGTGTTGCATGGATTTGATGCTAAACCTTCTACTTTTCATTGATTTGAAGCTAAATCATGTGTTTCGCTTGGATTTGAAGCTAACTCGTTTTTTTCGCATGAAGTTGAAGCTAAATCATGTATATCACAAGTATTTGAAGCTAAGCCATTTGTGTCGCATGGATTTGAAGGTAAATCTTCTACTTCGCATTGATTTGAAGCTAAATCATGTATTTCGCATGGATTTGAAGCTGACTCGTTTGTTTCGCATGCATTTGAAAGTTTATCACTTATATCGCAAGTATACGAAGCTGAATAATTTGTGTCGCATGGATTTGATGCTAAGCCTTCTATTTCGCATTGATTTGAAGCTAAATCATGTGTTTCGCTTGGATTTGAAGCTAACTCGTTTGTTTCGCATGCAGTTGAAGCTAAATCATGTATATCACAATATTTGAAGCTAAACCATTTGTTTCGCATGGATTTGAGGGTAAATCTTCTACTTCGCATTGATTTGAAGCTAAATCATGTGTTTCGCTTGGATTTGAAGCTAACTCGTTTGTTTCGCATGCAGTTGAAGCTAAATCATGTATATCACAAGTATTTGAAGCTAAACCATTTGTTTCGCATGGATTTGAAGGTAAATCTTCTACTTCGCATTGATTTGAAGTTAAATCATGTGTTACGCTTGGATTTAAAGCTCACTCGTTTGTTACACCTGCATTTGAAGCTTTATCACTTATATCGCAAGTATAAGAAGCTAAATAATTTGTGTTGCATGGATTTGATGCTAAGCCTTCTACTTCGCATTGATTTGAAGCTAAATCATGTGTTTCGCTTGGATTTGAAGCTAACTCGTTTGTTTCGCATGCAGCTGAAGCTAAATCATGTATATCACAAGTATTTGAAGCTAAACCATTTGTTTCGCATGGATTTGAAGGTAAATCTTCTACTTCGCATTGATTTGAAGTTAAATCATGTGTTACGCTTGGATTTAAAGCTCACTCGTTTGTTTCGCATGCATTTGAAGCTTTATCACTTATATCGCAAGTATACGAAACTAAATAATTTGTGTCGCATGGATTTGATGCTAAGCCATCTATTTCGCATTGATTTGAAGCTAAATCATGTGTTTCGCTTGGATTTGAAGCTAACTCCTTTGTTTCGCATGCAGTTGAAGCTAAATCATGTATATCACAATATATGAAGCTAAACCATTTGTTTCGCATGGATTTGAAGGTAAATCTTCTACTTCGCATTGATTTGAAGCTAAATCATGTATTTCGCTTTGATTTGAAGCTAACTCGTTTGTTTCGCATGCATTTGATGCTTTAACACTTATATCGCAAGTATACGAAGCTAAATAATTTGTGTCGCATGTATTTGATGCTAAGCCTTCTATTTCGCATTGATTTGAAGCTAAATCATGTGTTTCGCTTGGATTTGAAGCTAACTCGTTTGTTTCGCATGCAGTTGAAGCTAAATCATGTATATCACAATATTTGAAGCTAAACCATTTGTTTCGCATGGATTTGAAGGTAAATATTCTACTTCGCATTGATTTGAAGTTAAATCATGTGTTAAGCTTGGATTTGTAGATCACTCGTTTGTTTCGCTCGCATTTGAAGCTTTATCACTTATATCGCAAGTATAAGAAGCTAAATAATTTGTATTGCATGGATTTGATGCTAAGCCTTCTACTTCGCATTGATTTGAAGCTAAATCATGTGTTTCGCTTGGATTTGTAGCTAACTCGTTTGTTTCGCATTCAGCTGAAGCTAAATCATGTATATCACAAGTATTTGAAGCTAAACCATTTGTTTCGCGTGGATTTGAAGGTAAATCTTCTACTTCGCATTGATTTGAAGTTAAATCATGTGTTACGTTTGAATTTAAAGCTCACTCGTTTGTTTCACCTGCATTTGAAGCTTTATCACTTATATCGCAAGTATAAGAAGCTAAATAATTTGTGTTGCATGGATTTGATGCTAAGCCTTCTACTTCGCATTGATTTGAAGCTAAATCATGTGTTTCGCTTGGATTTGAAGCAAACTCGTTTGTTTCGCATGCAGATGAAGCTAAGTCATGTATATCACAAGTATTTGAAGCTTAGCCATTTGTTTCGCATGGATTTGAAGGTAAATCTTCTACTTCGCATTGATTTGAAGTTAAATCATGTGTTACGCTTGGATTTAAAGCTCACTCGTTTTTTCACCTGCATTTGAAGCTTTATCACTTATATCGCAAGTATAAGAAACTAAATAATTTGTGTTGCATGGATTTGATGCTAAACCTTCTACTTCGCATTGATTTGAAGCTAAATCATGTGTTTCGCTTGGATTTGAAGCTAACTCGTTTTTTTCGCATGCAGTTGAAGCTAAATCATGTATATCACAAGTATTTGAAGCTAAGCCATTTGTTTCGCATGGATTTGAAGGTAAATCTTCTACTTCGCATTGGTTTGAAGCTAAATCATGTATTTCGCATGGATTTGAAGCTAACTCGTTTGTTTCGCATGCATTTGAAACTTTATCACTTATATCGCAAGTATACGAAGCTGAATAATTTGTGTCGCATGGATTTGATGCTAAGCCTTCTATTTCGCATTGATTTGAAGCTAAATCATTTGTTTCGCTTGGATTTGAAGCTAACTCGTTTGTTTCGCATGCAGTTGAAGCTAAATCATGTATATCACAATATTTGAAGCTAAACCATTTGTTTCGCATGGATTTGAAGGTAAATCTTCTACTTCGCATTGATTTGAAGCTAAATCATGTGTTTCGCTTGGATTTGAAGCTAACTCGTTTGTTTCGCATGCAGTTGAAGCTAAATCATGTATATCACAAGTATTTGAAGCTAAACCATTTGTTTCGCATGGATTTGAAGGTAAATCTTCTACTTCGCATTGATTTGAAGTTAAATCATGTGTTACGCTTGGATTTAAAGCTCACTCGTTTGTTACACCTGCATTTGAAGCTTTATCACTTATATCGCAAGTATAAGAAGCAAAATAATTTGTGTTGCATGGATTTGATGCTAAGCCTTCTACTTCGCATTGATTTGAAGCTAAATCATGTGTTTCGCTTGGATTTGAAGCTAACTCGTCTGTTTCGCATGCAGCTGAAGCTAAATCATGTATATCACAAGTATTTGAAGCTAAACCATTTGTTTCGCATGGATTTGAAGGTAAATCTTCTACTTCGCATTGATTTGAAGTTAAATCATGCGTTACGCTTGGATTTAAAGCTCACTCGTTTGTTTCGCATGCATTTGAACCTTTATCACTTATATCGCAAGTATACGAAACTAAATAATTTGTGTCGCATGGATTTGATGCTAAGCCTTCTATTTCGCATTGATTTGAAGCTAAATCATGTGTTTCGCTTGGATTTGAAGCTAACTCGTTTGTTTCGCATGCAGATGAAGCTAAGTCATGTATATCACAAGTATTTGAAGCTTAGCCATTTGTTTCGCATGGATTTGAAGGTAAATCTTCTACTTCGCATTGATTTGAAGTTAAATCATGTGTTACGCTTGGATTTAAAGCTCACTCGTTTTTTCACCTGCATTTGAAGCTTTATCACTTATATCGCAAGTATAAGAAACTAAATAATTTGTGTTGCATGGATTTGATGCTAAACCTTCTACTTTTCATTGATTTGAAGCTAAATCATGTGTTTCGCTTGGATTTGAAGCTAACTCGTTTGTTTCGCATTCAGCTGAAGCTAAATCATGTATATCACAAGTATTTGAAGCTAAACCATTTGTTTCGCGTGGATTTGAAGGTAAATCTTCTACTTCGCATTGATTTGAAGCTAAATCATGTGTTCGCTTGGATTTGTAGCTAACTCGTTTGTTTCGCATGAAGTTGAAGCTAAATCATGTATATGACAAGTATTTGAAGCTAAGCCATTTGTTTCGCATGGATTTGAAGGTAAATCTTCTACTTCGCATTGATTTGAAGCTCAATCATGTATTTCGCATGGATTTGAAGCTAACTCGTTTGTTTCGCATGCATTTGAAACTTTATCACTTATATCGCAAGTATACGAAGCTGAATAATTTGTGTCGCATGGATTTGATGCTAAGCCTTCTATTTCGCATTGATTTGAAGCTAAATCATGTGTTTCGCTTGGATTTGAAGCTAACTCGTTTGTTTCGCATGCAGTTGAAGCTAAATCATGTATATCACAATATTTGAAGCTAAACCATTTGTTTCGCATGGATTTGAGGGTAAATCTTCTACTTCGCATTGATTTGAAGCTAAATCATGTGTTTCGCTTGGATTTGAAGCTAACTCGTTTGTTTCGCATGCAGTTGAAGCTAAATCATGTATATCACAAGTATTTGAAGCTTAAACCATTTGTTTCGCATGGATTTGAAGGTAAATCTTCTACTTCGCATTGATTTGAAGTTAAATCATGTGTTACGCTTGGATTTAAAGCTCACTCGTTTGTTACACCTGCATTTGAAGCTTTATCACTTATATCGCAAGTATAAGAAGCTAAATAATTTGTGTTGCATGGATTTGATGCTAAGCCTTCTACTTCGCATTGATTTGAAGCTAAATCATGTGTTTCGCTTGGATTTGAAGCTAACTCGTTTGTTTCGCATGCAGCTGAAGCTAAATCATGTATATCACAAGTATTTGAAGCTAAACCATTTGTTTCGCATGGATTTGAAGGTAAATCTTCTACTTCGCATTGATTTGAAGTTAAATCATGTGTTACGCTTGGATTTAAAGCTCACTCGTTTGTTTCGCATGCATTTGAAGCTTTATCACTTATATCGCAAGTATACGAAACTAAATAATTCGATGTCGCATGGATTTGATGCTAAGCCTTCTATTTCGCATTGATTTGAAGCTAAATCGTGTGTTTCGCTTGGATTTGAAGCTAACTCGTTTGTTTCGCATGCAGTTGAAGCTAAATCATGTATATCACAATATTTGAAGCTAAACCATTTGTTTCGCATGGATTTGAAGGTAATCTTCTACTTCGCGTTGATTTGAAGCTAAATCATGTATTTCGCTTGGATTTGAAGCTAACTCGTTTGTTTCGCATGCATTTGATGCTTTAACACTTATATCGCAAGTATACGAAGCTAAATAATTTGTGTCGCATGTATTTGATGCTAAGCCTTCTATTTCGCATTGATTTGAAGCTAAATCATGTGTTTCGCTTGGATTTGAAGCTAACTCGTTTGTTTCGCATGCAGTTGAAGCTAAATCATGTATATCACAATATTTGAAGCTAAACCATTTGTTTCGCATGGATTTGAAGGTAAATATTCTACTTCGCATTGATTTGAAGTTAAATCATGTGTTAAGCTTGGATTTGAAGATCACTCGTTTGTTTCGCTCGCATTTGAAGCTTTATCACTTATATCGCAAGTATAAGAAGCTAAATAATTTGTATTGCATGGATTTGATGCTAAGCCTTCTACTTCGCATTGATTTGAAGCTAAATCATGTGTTTCGCTTGGATTTGTAGCTAACTCGTTTGTTTCGCATTCAGCTGAAGCTAAATCATGTATATCACAAGTATTTGAAGCTAAACCATTTGTTTCGCGTGGATTTGAAGGTAAATCTTCTACTTCGCATTGATTTGAAGTTAAATCATGGTGTTACGTTTGAATTTAAAGCTCACTCGTTTGTTTCACCTGCATTTGAAGCTTTATCACTTATATCGCAAGTATAAGAAACTAAATAATTTGTGTTGCATGGATTTGATGCTAAACCTTCTACTTCGCATTGATTTGAAGCTAAATCATGTGTTTCGCTTGGATTTGAAGCTAACTCGTTTTTTTCGCATGCAGTTGAAGCTAAATCATGTATATCACAAGTATTTGAAGCTAAGCCATTTGTTTCGCATGGATTTGAAGGTAAATCTTCTACTTCGCATTGATTTGAAGCTAAATCATGTATTTCGCATGGATTTGAAGCTAACTCGTTTGTTTCGCATGCATTTGAAACTTTATCACTTATATCGCAAGTATACGAAGCTGAATAATTTGTGTCGCATGGATTTGATGCTAAGCCTTCTATTTCGCATTGATTTGAAGCTAAATCATGTGTTTCGCTTGGATTTGAAGCTAACTCGTTTGTTTCGCATGCAGTTGAAGCTAAATCATGTATATCACAATATTTGAAGCTAAACCATTTGTTTCGCATGGATTTGAAGGTAAATATTCTACTTCGCATTGATTTGAAATTAAATCATGTGTTACGCTTGGATTTAAAGCTCACTCGTTTGTTTCACCTGCACTTGAAGCTTTATCACTTATATCGCAAGTATAAGAAGCTAAATAATTTGTGTTGCATGGATTTGATGCTAAGCCTTCTACTTCGCATTGATTTGAAACTAAATCATGTGTTTCGCTTGGATTTGAAGCTAACTCGTTTGTTTCGCATGCAGTTGAAGCTAAATCATGTATATCACAATATTTGAAGCTAAACCATTTGTTTCGCATGGATTTGAAGGTAAATATTCTACTTCGCATTGATTTGAAGTTAAATCATGTGTTAAGCTTGGATTTGAAGATCACTCGTTTGTTTCGCTCGCATTTGAAGCTTTATCACTTATATCGCAAGTATAAGAAGCTAAATAATTTGTATTGCATGGATTTGATGCTAAGCCTTCTACTTCGCATTGATTTGAAGCTAAATCATGTGTTTCGCTTGGATTTGTAGCTAACTCGTTTGTTTCGCATTCAGCTGAAGCTAAATCATGTATATCACAAGTATTTGAAGCTAAACCATTTTGTTTCGCGTGGATTTGAAGGTAAATCTTCTACTTCGCATTGATTTGAAGCTAAATCATGTGTTTCGCTTGGATTTGTAGCTAACTCGTTTGTTTCGCATTCAGCTGAAGCTAAATCATGTATATCACAAGTATTTGAAGCTAAACCATTTGTTTCGCGTGGATTTGAAGGTAAATCTTCTACTTCGCATTGATTTGAAGTTAAATCATGTGTTACGTTTGAATTTAAAGCTCACTCGTTTGTTTCACCTGCATTTGAAGCTTTATCACTTATATCGCAAGTATAAGAAGCTAAATAATTTGTGTTGCATGGATTTGATGCTAAGCCTTCTACTTCGCATTGATTTGAAGCTAAATCATGTGTTTCGCTTGGATTTGAAGCTAACTCGTTTGTTTCGCATGCAGTTGAAGCTAAATCATGTATATCACAATATTTGAAGCTAAACCATTTTTTTCGCATGGATTTGAAGGTAAATATTCTACTTCGCATTGATTTGAAGTTAAATCATGTGTTACGCTTGGATTTAAAGCTCACTCGTTTGTTTCACCTGCACTTGAAGCTTTATCACTTATATCGCAAGTATAAGAAGCTAAATAATTTGTGTTGCATGGATTTGATGCTAAGCCTTCTACTTCGCATTGATTTGAAACTAAATCATGTGTTTCGCTTGGATTTGAAGCTAATTCGTTTGTTTCGCATGCAGTTGAAGCTAAATCATGTATATCACAAGTATTTGAAGCTAAACCATTTGTTTCGCGTGGATTTGAAGGTAAATCTTCTACTTCGCATTGATTTGAAGTTAAATCATGTGTTACGTTTGAATTTAAAGCTCACTCGTTTGTTTCACCTGCATTTGAAGCTTTATCACTTATATCGCAAGTATAAGAAGCTAAATAATTTGTGTTGCATGGATTTGATGCTAAGCCTTCTACTTCGCATTGATTTGAAGCTAAATCATGTGTTTCGCTTGGATTTGAAGCAAACTCGTTTGTTTCGCATGCAGATGAAGCTAAGTAATGTATATCACAAGTATTTGAAGCTTAGCCCATTTTTTTCGCATGGATTTGAAGGTAAATCTTCTACTTCGCATTGATTTGAAGTTAAATCATGTGTTACGCTTGGATTTAAAGCTCACTCGTTTTTTCACCTGCATTTGAAGCTTTATCACTTATATCGCAAGTATAGAAAACTAAATAATTTGTGTTGCATGGATTTGATGCTAAACCTTCTACTTCGCATTGATTTGAAGCTAAATCATGTGTTTCGCTTGGATTTGAAGCTAACTCGTTTTTTCGCATGCAGTTGAAGCTAAATCATGTATATCACAAGTATTTGAAGCTAAGCCATTTGTTTCGCATGGATTTGAAGGTAAATCTTCTACTTCGCATTGATTTGAAGCTAAATCATGTATTTCGCATGGATTTGAAGCTAACTCGTTTGTTTCGCATGCATTTGAAACTTTATCACTTATATCGCAAGTATACGAAGCTGAATAATTTGTGTCGCATGGATTTGATGCTAAGCCTTCTATTTCGCATTGATTTGAAGCTAAATCATGTGTTTCGCTTGGATTTGAAGATAACTCGTTTGTTTCGCATGTAGTTGAAGCTAAATCATGTATATCACAATATTTGAAGCTAAACCATTTGTTTCGCATGGATTTGAAGGTAAATATTCTACTTCGCATTGATTTGAAATTAAATCATGTGTTACGCTTGGATTTAAAGCTCACTCGTTTGTTTCACCTGCACTTGAAGCTTTATCACTTATATCGCAAGTATAAGAAGCTAAATAATTTGTGTTGCATGGATTTGATGCTAAGCCTTCTACTTCGCATTGATTTGAAACTAAATCATGTGTTTCGCTTGGATTTGAAGCTAACTCGTTTGTTTCGCATGCAGTTGAAGCTAAATCATGTATATCACAATATTTGAAGCTAAACCATTTGTTTCGCATGGATTTGAAGGTAAATATTCTACTTCGCATTGATTTGAAATTAAATCATGTGTTACGCTTGGATTTAAAGCTCACTCGTTTTTGTTTCACCTGCACTTGAAGCTTTATCACTTATATCGCAAGTATATCAAGCTAAATAATTTGTATCGCATGGATTTGATGCTAAATCTTCTACTTCGCATTGATTTGAAGCTAAATCATGTGTTTCGCTTGGATTTGAAGCTAACTCGTTTGTTTCGCATGCAGCTGAAGCTAAATCATGTATATCACAAGTATTTGAAGCTAAAACGTTTCTTTTGCATGGATTTGAAGGTAAATCTGCTACTTCCCAATGATTTGAAGTTAAATCATGTGTTAAGCTTGGATTTGAAGATCACTCGTTTGTTTCGCTTGCATTTGAAGCTTTATCACTTATATCGCAAGTATATCAAGCTAAATAATTTGTATCGCATGGATTTGATGCTAAGCCTTCTATTTCGCATTGATTTGAAGCTAAATCATGTGTTTCGCTTGGATTTGAAGCTAACTCGTTTGTTTCGCATGCAGTTGAAGCTAAATCATGTATATCACAATATTTGAAGCTAAACCATTTGTTTCGCATGGATTTGAAGGAAATCTTCTACTTCGCATTGATTTGAAGCTAAATCATGTATTTCGCTTGGATTTGAAGCTAACTCGTTTGTTTCGCATGCAGTTGAAGCTAAATCATGTATATCACAATATTTGAAGCTAAACCATTTGTTTCGCATGGATTTGAAGGTAAATATTCTACTTCGCATTGATTTGAAATTAAATCATGTGTTACGCTTGGATTTAAAGCTCACTCGTTTGTTTCACCTGCACTTGAAGCTTTATCACTTATATCGCAAGTATAAGAAGCTAAATAATTTGTGTTGCATGGATTTGATGCTAAGCCTTCTACTTCGCATTGATTTGAAACTAAATCATGTGTTTCGCTTGGATTTGAAGCTAACTCGTTTGTTTCGCATGCAGTTGAAGCTAAATCATGTATATCACAATATTTGAAGCTAAACCATTTGTTTCGCATGGATTTGAAGGTAAATATTCTACTTCGCATTGATTTGAAATTAAATCATGTGTTACGCTTGGATTTAAAGCTCACTCGTTTGTTTCACCTGCACTTGAAGCTTTATCACTTATATCGCAAGTATATCAAGCTAAATAATTTGTATCGCATGGATTTGATGCTAAGCCTTCTACTTCGCATTGATTTGAAGCTAAATCATGTGTTTCGCTTGGATTTGAAGCTAACTCGTTTGTTTCGCATGCAGCTGAAGCTAAATCATGTATATCACAAGTATTTGAAGCTAAAACGTTTCTTTTGCATGGATTTGAAGGTAAATCTGCTACTTCCCAATGATTTGAAGTTAAATCATGTGTTAAGCTTGGATTTGAAGATCACTCGTTTGTTTCGCTTGCATTTGAAGCTTTATCACTTATATCGCAAGTACATCAAGCTAAATAATTTGTATCGCATGGATTTGATGCTAAGCCTTCTATTTCGCATTGATTTGAAGCTAAATCATGTGTTTCGCTTGGATTTGAAGCTAACTCGTTTGTTTCGCATGCAGTTGAAGCTAAATCATGTATATCACAATATTTGAAGCTAAACCATTTGTTTCGCATGGATTTGAAGGAAATCTTCTACTTCGCATTGATTTGAAGCTAAATCAAGTGTTACGTTTGAATTTAAAGCTCACTCGTTTGTTTCACCTGCATTTGAAGCTTTATCACTTATATCGCAAGTATAAGAAGCTAAATAATTTGTGTTGCATGGATTTGATGCTAAGCCTTCTACTTCGCATTGATTTGAAGCTAAATCATGTGTTTCGCTTGGATTTGAAGCTAACTCGTTTGTTTCGCATGCAGTTGAAGCTAAATCATGTATATCACAATATTTGAAGCTAAACCATTTGTTTCGCATGGATTTGAAGGTAAATATTCTACTTCGCATTGATTTGAAGTTAAATCATGTGTTAAGCTTGGATTTGAAGATCACTCGTTTGTTTCGCTCGCATTTGAAGCTTTATCACTTATATCGCAAGTATAAGAAGCTAAATAATTTGTATTGCATGGATTTGATGCTAAGCCTTCTACTTCGCATTGATTTGAAGCTAAATCATGTGTTTCGCTTGGATTTGTAGCTAACTCGTTTGTTTCGCATTCAGCTGAAGCTAAATCATGTATATCACAAGTATTTGAAGCTAAACCATTTGTTTCGCGTGGATTTGAAGGTAAATCTTCTACTTCGCATTGATTTGAAGCTAAATCATGTGTTTCGCTTGGATTTGTAGCTAACTCGTTTGTTTCGCATTCAGCTGAAGCTAAATCATGTATATCACAAGTATTTGAAGCTAAACCATTTGTTTCGCGTGGATTTGAAGGTAAATCTTCTACTTCGCATTGATTTGAAGTTAAATCATGTGTTACGTTTGAATTTAAAGCTCACTCGTTTGTTTCACCTGCATTTGAAGCTTTATCACTTATATCGCAAGTATAAGAAGCTAAATAATTTGTGTTGCATGGATTTGATGCTAAGCCTTCTACTTCGCATTGATTTGAAGCTAAATCATGTGTTTCGCTTGGATTTGAAGCAAACTCGTTTGTTTCGCATGCAGATGCAGCTAAGTCATGTATATCACAAGTATTTGAAGCTTAGCCATTTTTTTCGCATGGATTTGAAGGTAAATCTTCTACTTCGCATTGATTTGAAGTTAAATCATGTGTTACGCTTGGATTTAAAGCTCACTCGTTTTTTCACCTGCATTTGAAGCTTTATCACTTATATCGCAAGTATAAGAAACTAAATAATTTGTGTTGCATGGATTTGATGCTAAACCTTCTACTTCGCATTGATTTGAAGCTAAATCATGTGTTTCGCTTGGATTTGAAGCTAACTCGTTTTTTTCGCATGCAGTTGAAGCTAAATCATGTATATCACAAGTATTTGAATCTAAGCCATTTGTTTCGCATGGATTTGAAGGTAAATCTTCTACTTCGCATTGATTTGAAGCTAAATCATGTATTTCGCATGGATTTGAAGCTAACTCGTTTGTTTCGCATGCATTTGAAACTTTATCACTTATATCGCAAGTATACGAAGCTGAATAATTTGTGTCGCATGGATTTGATGCTAAGCCTTCTATTTCGCATTGATTTGAAGCTAAATCATGTGTTTCGCATGGATTTGAAGCTAACTCCTTTGTTTCGCATGCAGTTGAAGCTAAATCATGTATATGACAATATTTGAAGCTAAACCATTTGTTTCGCATGGATTTGAAGGTAAATATTCTACTTCGCATTGATTTGAAATTAAATCATGTGTTACGCTTGGATTTAAAGCTCACTCGTTTGTTTCACCTGCACTTGAAGCTTTATCACTTATATCGCAAGTATAAGAAGCTAAATAATTTGTGTTGCATGGATTTGATGCTAAGCCTTCTACTTCGCATTGATTTGAAACTAAATCATGTGTTTCGCTTGGATTTGAAGCTAACTCGTTTGTTTCGCATGCAGTTGAAGCTAAATCATGTATATCACAATATTTGAAGCTAAACCATTTGTTTCGCATGGATTTGAAGGTAAATATTCTACTTCGCATTGATTTGAAATTAAATCATGTGTTACGCTTGGATTTAAAGCTCACTCGTTTGTTTCACCTGCACTTGAAGCTTTATCACTTATATCGCAAGTATATCAAGCTAAATAATTTGTATCGCATGGATTTGATGCTAAGCCTTCTACTTCGCATTGATTTGAAGCTAAATCATGTGTTTCGCTTGGATTTGAAGCTAACTCGTTTGTTTCGCATGCAGCTGAAGCTAAATCATGTATATCACAAGTATTTGAAGCTAAAACGTTTCTTTTGCATGGATTTGAAGGTAAATCTGCTACTTCCCAATGATTTGAAGTTAAATCATGTGTTAAGCTTGGATTTGAAGATCACTCGTTTGTTTCGCTTGCATTTGAAGCTTTATCACTTATATCGCAAGTATATCAAGCTAAATAATTTGTATCGCATGGATTTGATGCTAAGCCTTCTATTTCGCATTGATTTGAAGCTAAATCATGTGTTTCGCTTGGATTTGAAGCTAACTCGTTTGTTTCGCATGCAGTTGAAGCTAAATCATGTATATCACAATATTTGAAGCTAAACCATTTGTTTCGCATGGATTTGATGGTAAATCTGCTACTTCCCAATGATTTGAAGTTAAATCATGTGTTAAGCTTGGATTTGAAGATCACTCGTTTGTTTCGCTTGCATTTGAAGCTTTATCACTTATATCGCAAGTATAAGAAGCTAAATAATTTGTATTGCATGGATTTGATGCTAAGCCTTCTACTTCGCATTGATTTGAAGCTAAATCATGTGTTTCGCTTGGATTTGTAGCTAACTCGTTTGTTTCGCATTCAGCTGAAGCTAAATCATGTATATCACAAGTATTTGAAGCTAAACCATTTGTTTCGCATGGATTTGAAGGTAAATCTTCTACTTCCCATTGATTTGAAGTTAAATCATGTGTTACGCTTGGATTTGAAGCTAACTCGTTTGTTTCGCATGCAGCTGAAGCTAAATCATGTATATGACAAGTATTTGAAGCTAAGCCATTTGTTTCGCATGGATTTGTAGGTAAATCTTCTACTTCGCATTGATTTGAAGCTAAATCATGTATTTCGCTTGGATTTGAAGCTAACTCGTTTGTTTCGCATGCAGCTGAAGCTAAATCATGTATATCACAAGTATTTGAAGCTAAATAATTTGTGTCGCATGGATTTGATGCTAAGCCTTCTATTTCGCATGGATTTGAAGCTAAATCATGTGTATCCCTTGGATTTGAAGCTAACTCGTTTGTTTCGCATGCATTTGAAGCTTTATCACTTATATCGCAAGTATACGAAGCTAAATAATTTGTGTCGCATGGATTTGATGCTAAGCCTTCTATTTCGCATTGATTTGAAGCTAAATCATGTGTTTCGCTTGGATTTGAAGCTAACTCGTTTGTTTCGCATGCAGTTGAAGCTAAATCATGTATATCACAAGTATTTGAAGCTAAACCATTTGTTTCGCATGGATTTGAAGGTAAATATTCTACTTCGCATTGATTTGAAGTTAAATCATGTGTTACGCTTGGATTTAAAGCTCACTCGTTTGTTTGATCTGCACTTGAAGTTTTATCACTTATATCGCAAGTATAAGAAGCTAAATAATTTGTGTTGCATGGATTTGATGCTAAGCCTTCTACTTCGCATTGATTTGAAGCTAAATCATGTGTTTCGCTTGGATTTAAAGCTAACTCGTTTGTTTCGCATGCAGCTGAAGCTAAATCATGTATATCACAAGTATTTGAAGCTAAACCATTTGTTTCGCATGGATTTGAAGGTAAATCTTCTACTTCGCATTGATTTGAAGTTAAATCATGTGTTACGCTTGGATTTAAAGCTCACTCGTTTTTTCACCTGCATTTGAAGCTTTATCACTTATATCGCAAGTATAAGAAACTAAATAATTTGTGTTGCATGGATTTGATGCTAAACCTTCTACTTCGCATTGATTTGAAGCTAAATCATGTGTTTCGCTTGGATTTGTAGCTAACTCGTTTGTATCGCATTCAGCTGAAGCTAAATCATGTATATCACAAGTATTTGAAGCTAAACCATTTGTTTCGCGTGGATTTGAAGGTAAATCTTCTACTTCGCATTGATTTGAAGCTAAATCATGTATTTCGCTTGGATTTGAAGCTAACTCGTTTGTTTCGCATGCAGCTGAAGCTAAATCATGTATATCACAAGTATTTGAAGCTAAATAATTTGTGTCGCATGGACTTGATGCTAAGCCTTCTATTTCGCAATTATTTGAAGCTAAATCAGGTGTATCGCTTGGATTTGAAGCTAACTCGTTTGTTTCGCATGAAGCTGAAGCTAAATCATGTATATCAAAAGTATTTGAAGCTAAACCATTTGTTTCGCATGGATTTGAAGGTAAATCTTCTACTTCCCATTGATTTGAAGTTAAATCATGTGTTACGCTTGGATTTGAAGTTAACTCGTTTGTTTCGCATGCAGCTGAAGCTAAATCATGTATATGACAAGTATTTGAAGCTAAACCGTTTGTTTCGCAATGGATTTGAAGGTAATTCTGCTACTTCGCATTGATTTGAAGCTAAATCATGTATTTCGCTCGGATTTGAAGCTAACTCGCTTGTTTCGCATGCAGCTGAAGCTAAATCATGTATATCACAAGTATTTGAAGCTAAATAATTTGTGTCGCATGGATTTGATGCTAAGCCTTCTATTTCGCATTGATTTGAAGCTAAATCATGTGTATCGCTTGGATTTGAAGCTAACTCGTTTGTTTCGCATGCATTTGAAGCTTTATCTCTTATATCGCAAGTATACGAAGCTAAATAATTTGTGTCGCATAGATTTGATGCTAAGCCTTCTATTTCGCATTGATTTGAAGCTAAATCATGTGTTTCGCTTGGATTTGAAGCTAACTCGTTTGTTTCGCCTGCTTTTGAAGCTTTATCACTTATATCGCAAGTATAAGAAGGTAAATAATTTGTGTTGCATGGATTTGATGCTTCGCAGTGATTTGAAGCTAAATCATGTGTTTCGCTTGGATTTGAAGCAAACACGTTTGTTTCGCATGCAGTTGAAGCTATATCATGTACATCACAAGTATTTGAAGCTAAGCCATTTGTTTCGCATGGATTTGAAGGTAAATCTTCTACTTCGCATTGATTTGAAGCTAAATCATGTATTTCGCTTGGATTTGAAGCTAACTCGTTTGTTTCGCATGCAGCTGAAGCTAAATCATGTATATCACAAGTATTTGAAGCTAAATAATTTGTGTCGCATGGATTTGATGCTAAGCCTTCTATTTCGCATGGATTTGAAGCTAAATCATGTGTATCCCTTGGATTTGAAGCTAACTCATTTGTTTCGCATGCATTTGAAGCTTTATCACTTATATCGCAAGTATACGAAGCTAAATAATTTGTGTCGCATGGATTTGATGCTAAGCCTTCTATTTCGCATTGATTTGAAGCTAAATCATGTGTTTCGCTTGGATTTGAAGCTAACTCGTTTGTTTCGCATGCAGTTGAAGCTAAATCATGTATATCACAAGTATTTGAAGCTAAACCATTTGTTTCGCATGGATTTGAAGGTAAATATTCTACTTCGCATTGATTTGAAGTTAAATCATGTGTTACGCTTGGATTTAAAGCTCACTCGTTTGTTTGATCTGCACTTGAAGTTTTATCACTTATATCGCAAGTATAAGAAGCTAAATAATTTGTGTTGCATGGATTTGATGCTAAGCCTTCTACTTTGCATTGATTTGAAGCTAAATCATGTGTTTCGCTTGGATTTAAAGCTAACTCGTTTGTTTCGCATGCAGCTGAAGCTAAATCATGATATCACAAGTATTTGAAGCTAAACCATTTGTTTCGCATGGATTTGAAGGTAAATCTTCTACTTCGCATTGATTTGAAGTTAAATCATGTGTTACGCTTGGATTTAAAGCTCACTCGTTTTTTCACCTGCATTTGAAGCTTTATCACTTATATCGCAAGTATAAGAAACTAAATAATTTGTGTTGCATGGATTTGATGCTAAACCTTCTACTTCGCATTGATTTGAAGCTAAATCATGTGTTTCGCTTGGATTTGTAGCTAACTCGTTTGTTTCGCATTCAGCTGAAGCTAAATCATGTATATCACAAGTATTTGAAGCTAAACCATTTGTTTCGCGTGGATTTGAAGGTAAATCTTCTACTTCGCATTGATTTGAAGCTAAATCATGTGTTTCGCTTGGATTTGTAGCTAACTCGTTTGTTTCGCATTCAGCTGAAGCTAAATCATGTATATCACAAGTATTTGAAGCTAAACCATTTGTTTCGCGTGGATTTGAAGGTAAATCTTCTACTTCGCATTGATTTGAAGTTAAATCATGTGTTACGCTTGGATTTAAAGCTCACTCGTTTGTTACACCTGCATTTGAAGCTTTATCACTTATATCGCAAGTATAAGAAACTAAATAACTTGTGTCGCATGGATTTGATGCTAAGCCTTCTATTTCGCAATTATTTGAATCTAAATCAGGTGTATCGCTTGGATTTAAAGCTCACTCGTTTGTTTCGCCGGCATTTGAAGCTTTATCACTTATATCGCAAGTATAAGATGCTAAATAATTTGTGTTGCATGGATTTGATGCTAAGCCTTCTACTTCGCATTGATTTGAAGCTAAATCATGTGTTTCGCTTGGATTTGAAGCTAACTCGTTTGTTTCGCATGCAGTTGAAGCTAAATCATGTATGTCTCAAGTATTTGAAGCTAAACCAATTGTTTCGCATGGATTTGAAGGTAAATCTTCTACTTCCCATTGATCTGAAGTTAAATCATGTGTTACGCTTGGATTTGAATATCACTCGTTTGTTTCGCCTGCATTTGATGCTTTATCACTTACATCGCAAGTATAAGAAGCTAAATAATTTGTGTTGCATGGATTTGATGCTAAGCCTTCTACTTCGCATTGATTTGAAGCTAAATCATGTGTTTCGCTTGGATTTGAAGCTAACTCGTTTGTTTCGCATGCAGTTGAAGCTAAATCATGTATGTCTCAAGTATTTGAAGCTAAACCATTTGTTTCGCATGGATTTGAAGGTAAATCTTCTACTTCGCATTGATTTGAAGTTAAATCATGTGTTACGCTTGGATTTAAAGCTCACTCGTTTTTTCACCTGCATTTGAAGCTTTATCACTTATATCGCAAGTATAAGAAACTAAATAATTTGTGTTGCATGGATTTGATGCTAAACCTTCTACTTCGCATTGATTTGAAGCTAAATCATGTGTTTCGCTTGGATTTGTAGCTAACTCGTTTGTTTCGCATTCAGCTGAAGCTAAATCATGTATATCACAAGTATTTGAAGCTAAACCATTTGTTTCGCGTGGATTTGAAGGTAAATCTTCTACTTCGCATTGATTTGAAGCTAAATCATGTGTTTCGCTTGGATTTGTAGCTAACTCGTTTGTTTCGCATTCAGCTGAAGCTAAATCATGTATATCACAAGTATTTGAAGCTAAACCATTTGTTTCGCGTGGATTTGAAGGTAAATCTTCTACTTCGCATTGATTTGAAGTTAAATCATGTGTTACGTTTGAATTTAAAGCTCACTCGTTTGTTTCACCTGCATTTGAAGCTTTATCACTTATATCGCAAGTATAAGAAGCTAAATAATTTGTGTTGCATGGATTTGATGCTAAGCCTTCTACTTCGCATTGATTTGAAGCTAAATCATGTGTTTCGCTTGGATTTGAAGCAAACTCGTTTGTTTCGCATGCAGATGAAGCTAAGTCATGTATATCACAAGTATTTGAAGCTTAGCCATTTGTTTCGCATGGATTTGAAGGTAAATCTTCTACTTCGCATTGATTTGAAGTTAAATCATGTGTTACGCTTGGATTTAAAGCTCACTCGTTTTTTCACCTGCATTTGAAGCTTTATCACTTATATCGCAAGTATAAGAAACTAAATAATTTGTGTTGCATGGATTTGATGCTAAACCTTCTACTTCGCATTGATTTGAAGCTAAATCATGTGTTTCGCTTGGATTTGAAGCTAACTCGTTTTTTTCGCATGCAGTTGAAGCTAAATCATGTATATCACAAGTATTTGAAGCTAAGCCATTTGTTTCGCATGGATTTGAAGGTAAATCTTCTACTTCGCATTGATTTGAAGCTAAATCATGTGTTTCGCTTGGATTTGAAGCTAACTCGTTTGTTTCGCATGCAGTTGAAACTAAATCATGTATATCACAAGTATTTGAAGCTAAACCATTTGTTTCTCATGGATTTGAAGGTAAATCTTCTACTTCGCATTGATTTGAAGCTAAATCATGTATTTCGCATGGATTTGAAGCTAACTCGTTTGTTTCGCATGCATTTGAAACTTTATCACTTATATCGCAAGTATACGAAGCTGAATAATTTGTGTCGCATGGATTTGATGCTAAGCCTTCTATTTCGCATTGATTTGAAGCTAAATCATGTGTTTCGCTTGGATTTGAAGCTAACTCGTTTGTTTCGCATGCAGTTGAAGCTAAATCATGTATATCACAAGTATTTGAAGCTAAGCCATTTGTTTCGCATGGATTTGAAGGTAAATCTTCTACTTCGCATTGATTTGAACCTAAATCATGTGTTTCGCTTGGATTTGAAGCTAACTCGTTTGTTTCGCATGCAGTTGAAACTAAATCATGTATATCACAAGTATTTGAAGCTAAACCATTTGTTTCTCATGGATTTGAAGGTAAATCTTCTACTTCGCATTGATTTGAAGTTAAATCATGTGTTACGCTTGGATTTAAAGCTCACTCGTTTGTTACACCTGCATTTGAAGCTTTATCACTTATATCGCAAGTATAAGAAACTAAATAACTTGTGTCGCATGGATTTGATGCTAAGCCTTCTATTTCGCAATTATTTGAATCTAAATCAGGTGTATCGCTTGGATTTAAAGCTCACTCGTTTGTTTCGCATGCAGTTGAAGCTAAATCATATATATCAAAGGTATTTGAAGCTAAGCCATTTGTTTCGCATGGATTTGAAGGTAAATCTTCTACTTCGCATTGATTTGAAGCTAAATCATGTGTTTCGCTTGGATTTGAAGCTAACTCGTTTGTTTCGCATTCAGTTGTAGCTAAATCATGTATATCACAAGTATTTGAAGCTAAACCATTTGTTTGGCATGGATTTGAAGGTAAATCTTCTACTTCGCATTGATTTGAAGTCAAATCATGTGTTACGCTTGGATTTAAAGCTCACTCGTTTGTTTCGCCGGCATTTGAAGCTTTATCACTTATATCGCAAGTATAAGATGCTAAATAATTTGTGTTGCATGGATTTGATGCTAAGCCTTCTACTTCGCATTGATTTGAAGCTAAATCATGTGTTTCGCTTGGATTTGAAGCTAACTCGTTTGTTTCGCATGCAGTTGAAGCTAAATCATGTATGTCTCAAGTATTTGAAGCTAAACCAATTGTTTCGCATGGATTTGAAGGTAAATCTTCTACTTCCCATTGATCTGAAGTTAAATCATGTGTTACGCTTGGATTTGAATATCACTCGTTTGTTTCGCCTGCATTTGATGCTTTATCACTTACATCGCAAGTATAAGAAGCTAAATAATTTGTGTTGCATGGATTTGATGCTAAGCCTTCTACTTCGCATTGATTTGAAGCTAAATCATGTGTTTCGCTTGGATTTGAAGCTAACTCGTTTGTTTCGCATGCAGCTGAAGCTAAATCATGTATATCACAAGTATTTGAAGCTAAACCATTTGTTTCGCATGGATTTGAAGGTAAATCTTCTACTTCGCATTGATTTGAAGTTAAATCATGTGTTACGCTTGGATTTAAAACTCACTCGTTTGTTACACCTGCATTTGAAGCTTTATCACTTATATCGCAAGTATAAGAAGCTAAATAATTTGTGTTGCATGGATTTGATGCTAAGCCTTCTACTTCGCATTGATTTGAAGCTAAATCATGTGTTTCGCTTGGATTGGAAGCTAACTCGTTTGTTTCGCATGCAGTTGTAGCTAAATCATGTATATCACAAGTATTTGAATCTAAACCATTTGTTTCGCATGGATTTGAAGGTAAATCTTCTACTTCGCATTGATTTGAAGTCAAATCATGTGTTACGCTTGGATTTAAAGCTCACTCGTTTGTTTCGCCGGCATTTGAAGCTTTATCACTTATATCGCAAGTATAAGATGCTAAATAATTTGTGTTGCATGGATTTGATGCTAAGCCTTCTACTTCGCATTGATTTGAAGCTAAATCATGTGTTTCGCTTGGATTTGAAGCTAACTCGTTTGTTTCGCATGCAGTTGAAGCTAAATCATGTATGTCTCAAGTATTTGAAGCTAAACCATTTGTTTCGCATGGATTTGAAGGTAAATCTTCTACTTCCCATTGATCTGAAGTTAAATCATTTGTTACGCTTGGATTTGAATATCACTCGTTTGTTTCGCCTGCATTTGATGCTTTATCACTTACATCGCAAGTATAAGAAGCTAAATAATTTGTGTTGCATGGATTTGATGCTAAGCCTTCTACTTCGCATTGATTTGAAGCTAAATCATGTGTTTCGCTTGGATTTGAAGCTAACTCGTTTGTTTCGCATGCAGCTGAAGCTAAATCATGTATATCACAAGTATTTGAAGCTAAACCATTTGTTTCGCATGGATTTGAAGGTAAATCTTCTACTTCGCATTGATTTGAAGTTAAATCATGTATTACGCTTGGATTTAAAGCTCACTCGTTTGTTTCGCATGCATTTGAAGCTTTATCACTTATATCGCAAGTATACGAAACTAAATAATTTGTGTCGCATGGATTTGATGCTAAGCCTTCTATTTCGCATTGATTTGAAGCTAAATCATGTGTTTCGCTTGGATTGGAAGCTAACTCGTTTGTTTCGCATGCAGTTGTAGCTAAATCATGTATATCACAAGTATTTGAAGCTAAACCATTTGTTTCGCATGGATTTGAAGGTAAATCTTCTACTTCGCATTGATTTGAAATCAAATCATGTGTTACGCTTGGATTTAAAGCTCACTCGTTTGTTTCGCCGGCATTTGAAGCTTTATCACTTATATCGCAAGTATAAGATGCTAAATAATTTGTGTTGCATGGATTTGATGCTAAGCCTTCTACTTCGCATTGATTTGAAGCTAAATCATGTGTTTCGCTTGGATTTGAAGCTAACTCGTTTGTTTCGCATGCAGTTGAAGCTAAATCATGTATGTCTCAAGTATTTGAAGCTAAACCATTTGTTTCGCATGGATTTGAAGGTAAATCTTCTACTTCCCATTGATCTGAAGTTAAATCATTTGTTACGCTTGGATTTGAATATCACTCGTTTGTTTCGCCTGCATTTGATGCTTTATCACTTACATCGCAAGTATAAGAAGCTAAATAATTTGTGTTGCATGGATTTGATGCTAAGCCTTCTACTTCGCATTGATTTGAAGCTAAATCATGTGTTTCGCTTGGATTTGAAGCTAACTCGTTTGTTTCGCATGCAGCTGAAGCTAAATCATGTATATCACAAGTATTTGAAGCTAAACCATTTGTTTCGCATGGATTTGAAGGTAAATCTTCTACTTCGCATTGATTTGAAGTTAAATCATGTGTTACGCTTGGATTTAAAGCTCACTCGTTTGTTTCGCATGCATTTGAAGCTTTATCACTTATATCGCAAGTATACGAAACTAAATAATTTGTGTCGCATGGATTTGATGCTAAGCCTTCTATTTCGCATTGATTTGAAGCTAAATCATGTGTTTCGCTTGGATTGGAAGCTAACTCGTTTGTTTCGCATGCAGTTGTAGCTAAATCATGTATATCACAAGTATTTGAAGCTAAACCATTTGTTTCGCATGGATTTGAAGGTAAATCTTCTACTTCGCATTGATTTGAAATCAAATCATGTGTTACGCTTGGATTTAAAGCTCACTCGTTTGTTTCGCCGGCATTTGAAGCTTTATCACTTATATCGCAAGTATAAGATGCTAAATAATTTGTGTTGCATGGATTTGATGCTAAGCCTTCTACTTCGCATTGATTTGAAGCTAAATCATGTGTTTCGCTTGGATTTGAAGCTAACTCGTTTGTTTCGCATGCAGTTGAAGCTAAATCATGTATGTCTCAAGTATTTGAAGCTAAACCATTTGTTTCGCATGGATTTGAAGGTAAATCTTCTACTTCCCATTGATCTGAAGTTAAATCATTTGTTACGCTTGGATTTGAATATCACTCGTTTGTTTCGCCTGCATTTGATGCTTTATCACTTACATCGCAAGTATAAGAAGCTAAATAATTTGTGTTGCATGGATTTGATGCTAAGCCTTCTACTTCGCATTGATTTGAAGCTAAATCATGTGTTTCGCTTGGATTTGAAGCTAACTCGTTTGTTTCGCATGCAGCTGAAGCTAAATCATGTATATCACAAGTATTTGAAGCTAAACCATTTGTTTCGCATGGATTTGAAGGTAAATCTTCTACTTCGCATTGATTTGAAGTTAAATCATGTGTTACGCTTGGATTTAAAGCTCACTCGTTTGTTTCGCATGCATTTGAAGCTTTATCACTTATATCGCAAGTATACGAAACTAAATAATTTGTGTCGCATGGCTTTGATGCTAAGCCTTCTATTTCGCATTGATTTGAAGCTAAATCATGTGTTTCGCTTGGATTTGAAGCTAACTCGTTTGTTTCGCATGCAGTTGAAGCTAAATCATGTATATCACAATATTTGAAGCTAAACCATTCGTTTCGCATGGATTTGAAGGTAAATCTTCTACTTCGCATTGATTTGAAGCTAAATCATGTATTTCGCTTGGATTTGAAGCTAACTCGTTTGTTTCGCATGCATTTGAAGCTTTAACACTTATATCGCAAGTATACGAAGCTAAATAATTTGTGTCGCATATATTTGATGCTAAGCCTTCTATTTCGCATTGATTTGAAGCTAAATCATGTGTTTCGCTTGGATTTGAAGCTAACTCGTTTGTTTCGCATGCAGTTGAAGGTAAATCATGTATATCACAATATTTGAAGCTAAACCATTCGTTTCGCATGGATTTGAAGGTAAATCTTCTACTTCGCATTGATTTGAAGCTAAATCATGTATTTCGCTTGGATTTGAAGCTAACTCGTTTGTTTCGCATGCATTTGAAGCTTTAACACTTATATCGCAAGTATACGAAGCTAAATAATTTGTGTCGCATGTATTTGATGCTAAGCCTTCTATTTCGCATTGATTTGAAGCTAAATCATGTGTTTCGCTTGGATTTGAAGCTAACTCGTTTGTTTCGCATGCAGTTGAAGCTAAATCATGTATATCACAATATTTGAAGCTAAACCATTTGTTTCGCATGGATTTGAAGGTAAATATTCTACTTCGCATTGATTTGAAATTAAATCATGTGTTACGCTTGGATTTAAAGCTCACTCGTTTGTTTCACCTGCACTTGAAGCTTTATCACTTATATCGCAAGTATAAGAATCTAAATAATTTGTGTTGCATGGATTTGATGCTAAGCCTTCTACTTCGCATTGATTTGAAGCTAAATCATGTGTATCGCTTGGATTTGAAGCTAACTCGTTTGTTTCGCATGCATTTGAAGCTTTATCACTTATATCGCAAGTATATCAAGCTAAATAATTTGTGTCGCATGGATTTGATGCTAAGCCTTCTATTTCGCATTGATTTGAAGCTAAATCATGTGTTTCGCTTGGATTTAAAGCTCACTCGTTTGTTTCACCTGCATTTGAAGCTTTATCACTTATATCGCAAGTATAAGAAGCTAAATAATTTGTGTTGCATGGATTTGATGCTAAGCCTTATACTTCGCATTGATTTGAAGTTAAATCATGTGTTTCGCTTGGATTTGAAGCTAACTCGTTTGTTTCGCATGCAGCTGAAGCTAAATCATGTATATCACAAGTATTTGAAGCTAAAACGTTTCTTTTGCATGGATTTGATGGTAAATCTGCTACTTCCCAATGATTTGAAGTTAAATCATGTGTTAAGCTTGGATTTGAAGATCACTCGTTTGTTTCACCTGCATTTGAAGCTTTATCACTTATATCGCAAGTATAAGAAGCTAAATAATTTGTATTGCATGGATTTGATGCTAAGCCTTCTACTTCGCATTGATTTGAAGCTAAATCATGTGATTCGCTTGGATTTGTAGCTAACTCGTTTGTTTCGCATTCAGCTGAACCTAAATCATGTATATCACGAGTATTTGAAGCTAAACCATTTGTTTCGCATGGATTTGAAGGTAAATCTTCTACATCGGATTGATTTGAAGTTAAATCATGTGTTAAGCTTGGATTTCAAATCACTCGTTTGTTTCACCTGCATTTGAAGCTATATCACTTATATCGCAAGTATACGAAGCTAAATATTTTGTGTAGCATGGATTTGATGCTAAGCCTTCTATTTCGCATTGACTTGAAGCTAAATCATGTGTTTCGCTTGGATTTGAAGCTAACTTGTTTGTTTCGCATGCAGTTGAAGCTAAAACATGTATATCACAAGTATATGAAGCTAAACCATTTGTTTCGCATGGATTTGAAGGTAAATCTTCTACTTCGCATTGATTTGCAGCTAAATCATGTGTTTCGCTTGGATTTGAAGCAAACTCGTTTGTTTCGCATGCAGATGAAGCTAAGTCATGTATATCACAAGTATTTGAAGCTTAGCCATTCGTTTCGCATGGATTTGAAGGTAAATCTTCTACTTCGCATTGATTTGAAGTTAAATCATGTGTTACGCTTGGATTTAAAGCTCACTCGTTTGTTTCACCTGCACTTGAAGCTTTATCACTTATATCGCAAGTATAAGAAGCTAAATAATTTGTGTTGCATGGATTTGATGCTAAGCCTTATACTTCGCATTGATTTGAAGCTAAATCATGTGTTTCGCTTGGATTTGAAGCTAACTCGTTTGTTTCGCATGCAGCTGAAGCTAAATCATGCATATCACAAGTATTTGAAGCTAAACCATTTGTTTCGCATGGATTTGAAGGTAAATCTTCTACTTCGCATTGATTTGAAGTTAAATCATGTGTTACGCTTGGATTTAAAGCTCACTCGTTTGTTTCGCATGCATTTGAAGCTTTATCACTTATATCGCAAGTATACGAAACTAAATAATTTGTGTCGCATGGCTTTGATGCTAAGCCTTCTATTTCGCATTGATTTGAAGCTAAATCATGTGTTTCGCTTGGATTTGAAGCTAACTCGTTTGTTTCGCATGCAGTTGAAGCTAAATCATGTATATCACAATATTTGAAGCTAAACCATTCGTTTCGCATGGATTTGAAGGTAAATCTTCTACTTCGCATTGATTTGAAGCTAAATCATGTATTTCGCTTGGATTTGAAGCTAACTCGTTTGTTTCGCATGCATTTGAAGCTTTAACACTTATATCGCAAGTATACGAAGCTAAATAATTTGTGTTGCATGGATTTGATGCTAAGCCTTCTACTTCGCATTGATTTGAAGCTAAATCATGTGTATCGCTTGGATTTGAAGCTAACTCGTTTGTTTCGCATGCATTTGAAGCTTTATCACTTATATCGCAAGTATATCAAGCTAAATAATTTGTGTCGCATGGATTTGATGCTAAGCCTTCTATTTCGCATTGATTTGAAGCTAAATCATGTGTTTCGCTTGGATTTAAAGCTCACTCGTTTGTTTCACCTGCATTTGAAGCTTTATCACTTATATCGCAAGTATAAGAAGCTAAATAATTTGTGTTGCATGGATTTGACGCTAAGCCTTATACTTCGCATTGATTTGAAGTTAAATCATGTGTTTCGCTTGGATTTGAAGCTAACTCGTTTGTTTCGCATGCAGCTGAAGCTAAATCATGTATATCACAAGTATTTGAAGCTAAAACGTTTCTTTTGCATGGATTTGATGGTAAATCTGCTACTTCCCAATGATTTGAAGTTAAATCATGTGTTAAGCTTGGATTTGAAGATCACTCGTTTGTTTCACCTGCATTTGAAGCTTTATCACTTATATCGCAAGTATAAGAAGCTAAATAATTTGTATTGCATGGATTTGATGCTAAGCCTTCTATTTCGCATTGACTTGAAGCTAAATCATGTGTTTCGCTTGGATTTGAAGCTAACTTGTTTGTTTCGCATGCAGTTGAAGCTAAAACATGTATATCACAAGTATATGAAGCTAAACCATTTGTTTCGCATGGATTTGAAGGTAAATCTTCTACTTCGCATTGATTTGCAGCTAAATCATGTGTTTCGCTTGGATTTGAAGCAAACTCGTTTGTTTCGCATGCAGATGAAGCTAAGTCATGTATATCACAAGTATTTGAAGCTTAGCCATTCGTTTCGCATGGATTTGAAGGTAAATCTTCTACTTCGCATTGATTTGAAGTTAAATCATGTGTTACGCTTGGATTTAAAGCTCACTCGTTTGTTTCACCTGCACTTGAAGCTTTATCACTTATATCGCAAGTATAAGAAGCTAAATAATTTGTGTTGCATGGATTTGATGCTAAGCCTTATACTTCGCATTGATTTGAAGCTAAATCATGTGTTTCGCTTGGATTTGAAGCTAACTCGTTTGTTTCGCATGCAGCTGAAGCTAAATCATGTATATCACAAGTATTTGAAGCTAAACCATTTGTTTCGCATGGATTTGAAGGTAAATCTTCTACTTCGCATTGATTTGAAGTTAAATCATGTGTTACGCTTGGATTTAAAGCTCACTCGTTTGTTTCGCATGCATTTGAAGCTTTATCACTTATATCGCAAGTATACGAAACTAAATAATTTGTGTCGCATGGCTTTGATGCTAAGCCTTCTATTTCGCATTGATTTGAAGCTAAATCATGTGTTTCGCTTGGATTTGAAGCTAACTCGTTTGTTTCGCATGCAGTTGAAGCTAAATCATGTATATCACAATATTTGAAGCTAAACCATTCGTTTCGCATGGATTTGAAGGTAAATCTTCTACTTCGCATTGATTTGAAGCTAAATCATGTATTTCGCTTGGATTTGAAGCTAACTCGTTTGTTTCGCATGCATTTGAAGCTTTAACACTTATATCGCAAGTATACGAAGCTAAATAATTTGTGTCGCATATATTTGATGCTAAGCCTTCTATTTCGCATTGATTTGAAGCTAAATCATGTGTTTCGCTTGGATTTGAAGCTAACTCGTTTGTTTCGCATGCAGTTGAAGGTAAATCATGTATATCACAATATTTGAAGCTAAACCATTCGTTTCGCATGGATTTGAAGGTAAATCTTCTACTTCGCATTGATTTGAAGCTAAATCATGTATTTCGCTTGGATTTGAAGCTAACTCGTTTGTTTCGCATGCATTTGAAGCTTTAACACTTATATCGCAAGTATACGAAGCTAAATAATTTGTGTCGCATGTATTTGATGCTAAGCCTTCTATTTCGCATTGATTTGAAGCTAAATCATGTGTTTCGCTTGGATTTGAAGCTAACTCGTTTGTTTCGCATGCAGTTGAAGCTAAATCATGTATATCACAATATTTGAAGCTAAACCATTTGTTTCGCATGGATTTGAAGGTAAATATTCTACTTCGCATTGATTTGAAATTAAATCATGTGTTACGCTTGGATTTAAAGCTCACTCGTTTGTTTCACCTGCACTTGAAGCTTTATCACTTATATCGCAAGTATAAGAATCTAAATAATTTGTGTTGCATGGATTTGATGCTAAGCCTTCTACTTCGCATTGATTTGAAGCTAAATCATGTGTATCGCTTGGATTTGAAGCTAACTCGTTTGTTTCGCATGCATTTGAAGCTTTATCACTTATATCGCAAGTATATCAAGCTAAATAATTTGTGTCGCATGGATTTGATGCTAAGCCTTCTATTTCGCATTGATTTGAAGCTAAATCATGTGTTTCGCTTGGATTTAAAGCTCACTCGTTTGTTTCACCTGCATTTGAAGCTTTATCACTTATATCGCAAGTATAAGAAGCTAAATAATTTGTGTTGCATGGATTTGATGCTAAGCCTTATACTTCGCATTGATTTGAAGTTAAATCATGTGTTTCGCTTGGATTTGAAGCTAACTCGTTTGTTTCGCATGCAGCTGAAGCTAAATCATGTATATCACAAGTATTTGAAGCTAAAACGTTTCTTTTGCATGGATTTGATGGTAAATCTGCTACTTCCCAATGATTTGAAGTTAAATCATGTGTTAAGCTTGGATTTGAAGATCACTCGTTTGTTTCACCTGCATTTGAAGCTTTATCACTTATATCGCAAGTATAAGAAGCTAAATAATTTGTATTGCATGGATTTGATGCTAAGCCTTCTACTTCGCATTGATTTGAAGCTAAATCATGTGATTCGCTTGGATTTGTAGCTAACTCGTTTGTTTCGCATTCAGCTGAACCTAAATCATGTATATCACGAGTATTTGAAGCTAAACCATTTGTTTCGCATGGATTTGAAGGTAAATCTTCTACATCGGATTGATTTGAAGTTAAATCATGTGTTAAGCTTGGATTTCAAATCACTCGTTTGTTTCACCTGCATTTGAAGCTATATCACTTATATCGCAAGTATACGAAGCTAAATATTTTGTGTAGCATGGATTTGATGCTAAGCCTTCTATTTCGCATTGACTTGAAGCTAAATCATGTGTTTCGCTTGGATTTGAAGCTAACTTGTTTGTTTCGCATGCAGTTGAAGCTAAAACATGTATATCACAAGTATATGAAGCTAAACCATTTGTTTCGCATGGATTTGAAGGTAAATCTTCTACTTCGCATTGATTTGCAGCTAAATCATGTGTTTCGCTTGGATTTGAAGCAAACTCGTTTGTTTCGCATGCAGATGAAGCTAAGTCATGTATATCACAAGTATTTGAAGCTTAGCCATTCGTTTCGCATGGATTTGAAGGTAAATCTTCTACTTCGCATTGATTTGAAGTTAAATCATGTGTTACGCTTGGATTTAAAGCTCACTCGTTTGTTTCACCTGCACTTGAAGCTTTATCACTTATATCGCAAGTATAAGAAGCTAAATAATTTGTGTTGCATGGATTTGATGCTAAGCCTTATACTTCGCATTGATTTGAAGCTAAATCATGTGTTTCGCTTGGATTTGAAGCTAACTCGTTTGTTTCGCATGCAGCTGAAGCTAAATCATGTATATCACAAGTAATTGAAGCTAAAACGTTTCTTTCGCATGGATTTGATGGTAAATCTGCTACTTCCCAATGATTTGAAGTTAAATCATGTGTTAAGCTTGGATTTGAAGATCACTCGTTTGTTTCACCTGCATTTGAAGCTTTATCACTTATATCGCAAGTATAAGAAGCTAAATAATTTGTATTGCATGGATTTGATGCTAAGCCTTCTACTTCGCATTGATTTGAAGCTAAATCATGTGTTTCGCTTGGATTTGAAGCTAACTCGTTTGTTTCGCATTCAGTTGAAACTAAATCATGTATATCACAAGTATTTGAAGCTAAACCATTTGTTTCGCGTGGATTTGAAGGTAAATCTTCTACTTCGCATTGATTTGAAGTTAAATCATGTGTTACGTTTGAATTTAAAGCTCACTCGTTTGTTTCACCTTCATTTGAAGCTTTATCACTTATATCGCAAGTATAAGAAGCTAAATAATTTGTGTTGCATGGATTTGATGCTAAGCCTTCTACTTCGCATTGATTTGAAGCTAAATCATGTGTTTCGCTTGGATTTGAAGCAAACTCGTTTGTTTGGCATGCAGATGAAGCTAAGTCATGTATATCACAAGTATTTGAGGCTCAGCCATTTGTTTCGCATGGATTTGAAGGTAAATCTTCTACTTCGCATTGATTTGAAGTTAAATCATGTGTTACGCTTGGATTTAAAGCTCACTCGTTTGTTTCACCTGCATTTGAAGCTTTATCACTTATATCGCAAGTATAAGAAGCTAAATAATTTGTGTTGCATGGATTTGATGCTAAGCCTTCTACTTCGCATTGATTTGAAGCTAAATCATGTGTTTCGCTTGGATTTGTAGCTAACTCGTTTGTTTCGCATGCAGTTGACGCTAAATCATGTATATCACAAGTATTTGAAGCTAAACCATTTGTTTCGCATGGATTTGAAGGTAAATATTCTACTTCGCATTGATTTGAAGTTAAATCATGTGTTACGCTTGGATTTAAAGCTCACTCGTTTGTTTCACCTGCACTTGAAGCTTTATCACTTATATCGCAAGTATAAGAAGCTAAATAATTTGTGTTGCATGGATTTGATGCTAAGCCTTCTACTTCGCATTGATTTGAAGCTAAATCATGTGTTCCGCTTGGATTTGAAGCTAACTCGTTTGTTTCGCATGCAGTTGAAGCTAAATCATGTATATCACAAGTATTTGAAGCTAAACCATTTGTTTCGCATGGATTTGAAGGTAAATCTTCTACTTCGCATTGATTTGAAGTCAAATCATGTGTTACGCTTGGATTTAAAGCTTACTTGTTTGTTTCACCTGCATTTGAAGCTTTATCACTTATATCGCAAGAATAAGAAACTAAATAATTTGTGTTGCATGGATTTGATGCTAAGCCTTCTACTTCGCATTGATTTGAAGAAAAATCATGTGTTTCGCTTGGATTTGAAGCTAACTCGTTTGTTTCGCATGCAGTTGAAGTTAAATCATGTATATCACAAGTATTTGAAGCTAAACCATTTGTTTCGCATGGATTTGAAGGTAAATATTCTACTTCGCATTGATTTGAAGTTAAATCATGTGTTACGCTTGGATTTAAAGCTCACTCGTTTGTTTCACCTGCACTTGAAGCTTTATCACTTATATCGCAAGTATAAGAAGCTAAATAATTTGTGTTGCATGGATTTGATGCTAAGCCTTCTACTTCGCATTGATTTGAAGCTAAATCATGTGTTCCGCTTGGATTTGAAGCTAACTCGTTTGTTTCGCATGCAGTTGAAGCTAAATCATGTATATCACAAGTATTTGAAGCTAAACCATTTGTTTCGCATGGATTTGAAGGTAAATCTTCTACTTCGCATTGATTTGAAGTCAAATCATGTGTTACGCTTGGATTTAAAGCTCACTCGTTTGTTTCGCCTGCATTTGAAGCTTTATCACTTATATCGCAAGTATAAGAAGCTAAATAATTTGTGTTGCATGGATTTGATGCTAAGCCTTATACTTCGCATTGATTTGAAGCTAAATCATGTGTTTCGCTTGGATTTGAAGCTAACTCGTTTGTTTCGCATGCAGTTGAAGCTAAATCATGTATATCACAAGTATTTGAAGCTAAACCATTTGTTTCGCATGGATTTGAAGGTAAATCTTCTACATCGGATTGATTTGAAGTTAAATCATGTGTTAAGCTTGGATTTCAAATCACTCGTTTGTTTCACCTGCATTTGAAGCTATATCACTTATATCGCAAGTATACGAAGCTAAATATTTTGTGTAGCGTGGATTAGATGCTAAACCTTCTATTTCGCATTGATTTGAAGCTAAATCATGTGTTTCGCTTGGATTTGAAGCTAACTTGTTTGTTTCGCATGCAGTTGAAGCTAAAACATGTATATCACAAGTATTTGAAGCTAAACCATTTGTTTCGCATGGATTTGAAGGTAAATCTTCTACTTCGTATTGATTTGAAGTCAAATCATGTGTTACACTTGGATTTAAAGCTCACTCGTTTGTTTCACCTGCATTTGAAGCTTTATCACTTATATCGCAAGTATAAGAAACTAAATAACTTGTGTTGCATGGATTTGATGCTAAGCCTTCTACTTCGCATTGATTTGAAGCTAAATCATGTGTTTCGCTTGGATTTAAAGCTCACTCGTTTGTTTCGCATGCATTTGAAGCTTTATCACTTATATCGCAAGTATACGAAACTAAATAATTTGTGTCGCATGGCTTTGATGCTAAGCCTTCTATTTCGCATTGATTTGAAGCTAAATCATGTGTTTCGCTTGGATTTGAAGCTAACTCGTTTGTTTCGCATGCAGTTGAAGCTAAATCATGTATATCACAATATTTGAAGCTAAACCATTCGTTTCGCATGGATTTGAAGGTAAATCTTCTACTTCGCATTGATTTGAAGCTAAATCATGTATTTCGCTTGGATTTGAAGCTAACTCGTTTGTTTCGCATGCATTTGAAGCTTTAACACTTATATCGCAAGTATACGAAGCTAAATAATTTGTGTCGCATATATTTGATGCTAAGCCTTCTATTTCGCATTGATTTGAAGCTAAATCATGTGTTTCGCTTGGATTTGAAGCTAACTCGTTTGTTTCGCATGCAGTTGAAGGTAAATCATGTATATCACAATATTTGAAGCTAAACCATTCGTTTCGCATGGATTTGAAGATAAATCTTCTACTTCGCATTGATTTGAAGCTAAATCATGTATTTCGCTTGGATTTGAAGCTAACTCGTTTGTTTCGCATGCATTTGAAGCTTTAACACTTATATCGCAAGTATACGAAGCTAAATAATTTGTGTCGCATGTATTTGATGCTAAGCCTTCTATTTCGCATTGATTTGAAGCTAAATCATGTGTTTCGCTTGGATTTGAAGCTAACTCGTTTGTTTCGCATGCAGTTGAAGCTAAATCATGTATATCACAATATTTGAAGCTAAACCATTTGTTTCGCATGGATTTGAAGGTAAATATTCTACTTCGCATTGATTTGAAATTAAATCATGTGTTACGCTTGGATTTAAAGCTCACTCGTTTGTTTCACCTGCACTTGAAGCTTTATCACTTATATCGCAAGTATAAGAATCTAAATAATTTGTGTTGCATGGATTTGATGCTAAGCCTTCTACTTCGCATTGATTTGAAGCTAAATCATGTGTATCGCTTGGATTTGAAGCTAACTCGTTTGTTTCGCATGCATTTGAAGCTTTATCACTTATATCGCAAGTATATCAAGCTAAATAATTTGTGTCGCATGGATTTGATGCTAAGCCTTCTATTTCGCATTGATTTGAAGCTAAATCATGTGTTTCGCTTGGATTTGAAGCTAACTCGTTTGTTTCGCATGCAGTTGAAGCTAAATCATGTATATCACAATATTTGAAGCTAAACCATTCGTTTCGCATGGATTTGAAGGTAAATCTTCTACTTCGCATTGATTTGAAGCTAAATCATGTATTTCGCTTGGATTTGAAGCTAACTCGTTTGTTTCGCATGCATTTGAAGCTTTAACACTTATATCGCAAGTATACGAAGCTAAATAATTTGTGTCGCATATATTTGATGCTAAGCCTTCTATTTCGCATTGATTTGAAGCTAAATCATGTGTTTCGCTTGGATTTGAAGCTAACTCGTTTGTTTCGCATGCAGTTGAAGGTAAATCATGTATATCACAATATTTGAAGCTAAACCATTCGTTTCGCATGGATTTGAAGGTAAATCTTCTACTTCGCATTGATTTGAAGCTAAATCATGTATTTCGCTTGGATTTGAAGCTCACTCGTTTGTTTCACCTGCATTTGAAGCTTTATCACTTATATCGCAAGTATAAGAAGCTAAATAATTTGTGTTGCATGGATTTGATGCTAAGCCTTATACTTCGCATTGATTTGAAGTTAAATCATGTGTTTCGCTTGGATTTGAAGCTAACTCGTTTGTTTCGCATGCAGCTGAAGCTAAATCATGTATATCACAAGTATTTGAAGCTAAAACGTTTCTTTTGCATGGATTTGATGGTAAATCTGCTACTTCCCAATGATTTGAAGTTAAATCATGTGTTAAGCTTGGATTTGAAGATCACTCGTTTGTTTCACCTGCATTTGAAGCTTTATCACTTATATCGCAAGTATAAGAAGCTAAATAATTCTGTATTGCATGGATTTGATGCTAAGCCTTCTACTTCGCATTGATTTGAAGCTAAATCATGTGATTCGCTTGGATTTGTAGCTAACTCGTTTGTTTCGCATTCAGCTGAACCTAAATCATGTATATCACGAGTATTTGAAGCTAAACCATTTGTTTCGCATGGATTTGAAGGTAAATCTTCTACATCGGATTGATTTGAAGTTAAATCATGTGTTAAGCTTGGATTTCAAATCACTCGTTTGTTTCACCTGCATTTGAAGCTATATCACTTATATCGCAAGTATACGAAGCTAAATATTTTGTGTAGCATGGATTTGATGCTAAGCCTTCTATTTCGCATTGATTTGAAGCTAAATCATGTGTTTCGCTTGGATTTGAAGCTAACTTGTTTGTTTCGCATGCAGTTGAAGCTAAATCATGTATATCACAAGTATTTGAAGCTAAACCATTTGTTTCGCATGGATTTGAAGGTAAATCTTCTACTTCGCATTGATTTGAAGTCAAATCATGTGTTACGCTTGGATTTAAAGCTCACTCGTTTGTTTCGCCTGCATTTGAAGCTTTATCACTTATATCGCAAGTATAAGAAGCTAAATAATTTGTGTTGCATGGATTTGATGCTAAGCCTTATACTTCGCATTGATTTGAAGCTAAATCATGAGTTTCGCTTGGATTTGAAGCTAACTCGTTTGTTTCGCATGCAGTTGAAGCTAAATCATGTATATCACAAGTATTTGAAGCTAAACCATTTGTTTCGCATGGATTTGAAGGTAAATTTTCTACATCGGATTGATTTGAAGTTAAATCATGTGTTAAGCTTGGATTTCAAATCACTCGTTTGTTTCACCTGCATTTGAAGCTATATCACTTATATCGCAAGTATAAGAAGCTAAATAATTTGTGTTGCATGGATTTGATGCTAAGCCTTCTACTTCGCATTGATTTGAAGCTAAATCATGTGTTCCGCTTGGATTTGAAGCTAACTCGTTTGTTTCGCATGCAGTTGAAGCTAAATCATGTATATCACAAGTATTTGAAGCTAAACCATTTGTTTCGCATGGATTTGAAGGTAAATCTTCTACTTCGCATTGATTTGAAGTCAAATCATGTGTTACGCTTGGATTTAAAGCTTACTTGTTTGTTTCACCTGCATTTGAAGCTTTATCACTTATATCGCAAGAATAAGAAACTAAATAATTTGTGTTGCATGGATTTGATGCTAAGCCTTCTACTTCGCATTGATTTGAAGAAAAATCATGTGTTTCGCTTGGATTTGAAGCTAACTCGTTTGTTTCGCATGCAGTTGAAGCTAAATCATGTATATCACAAGTATTTGAAGCTGAACCATTTGTTTCGCATGGATTTGAAGGTAAATATTCTACTTCGCATTGATTTGAAGTTAAATCATGTGTTACGCTTGGATTTAAAGCTCACTCGTTTGTTTCACCTGCACTTGAAGCTTTATCACTTATATCGCAAGTATAAGAAGCTAAATAATTTGTGTTGCATGGATTTGATGCTAAGCCTTCTACTTCGCATTGATTTGAAGCTAAATCATGTGTTCCGCTTGGATTTGAAGCTAACTCGTTTGTTTCGCATGCAGTTGAAGCTAAATCATGTATATCACAAGTATTTGAAGCTAAACCATTTGTTTCGCATGGATTTGAAGGTAAATCTTCTACTTCGCATTGATTTGAAGTCAAATCATGTGTTACGCTTGGATTTAAAGCTCACTCGTTTGTTTCGCCTGCATTTGAAGCTTTATCACTTATATCGCAAGTATAAGAAGCTAAATAATTTGTGTTGCATGGATTTGATGCTAAGCCTTATACTTCGCATTGATTTGAAGCTAAATCATGTGTTTCGCTTGGATTTGAAGCTAACTCGTTTGTTTCGCATGCAGTTGAAGCTAAATCATGTATATCACAAGTATTTGAAGCTAAACCATTTGTTTCGCATGGATTTGAAGGTAAATTTTCTACATCGGATTGATTTGAAGTTAAATCATGTGTTAAGCTTGGATTTCAAATCACTCGTTTGTTTCACCTGCATTTGAAGCTTTATCACTTATATCGCAAGTATACGAAGCTAAATATGTTGTGTAGCATGGATTTGATGCTAAACCTACTATTTCGCATTGTTTTGAAGCTAAATCATGTGTTTCGCTTGGATTTGAAGCTAACTTGTTTGTTTCGCATGCAGTTGAAGCTAAAACATGTATATCACAAGTATTTGAAGCTAAACCATTTGTTTCGCATGGATTTGAAGGTAAATCTTCTACTTCGTATTGATTTGAAGTCAAATCATGTGTTACACTTGGATTTAAAGCTCACTCGTTTGTTTCGCCTGCATTTGAAGCTTTATCACTTATATCGCAAGTATAAGAAGCTAAATAATTTGTGTTGCATGGATTTGATGCTAAGCCTTATACTTCGCATTGATTTGAAGCTAAATCATGTGTTTCGCTTGGATTTGAAGCTAACTCGTTTGTTTCGCATGCAGTTGAAGCTAAATCATGTATATCACAAGTATTTGAAGCTAAACCATTTGTTTCGCATGGATTTGAAGGTAAATCTTCTACATCGGATTGATTTGAAGTTAAATCATGTGTTAAGCTTGGATTTCAAATCACTCGTTTGTTTCACCTGCATTTGAAGCTATATCACTTATATCGCAAGTATACGAAGCTAAATATTTTGTGTAGCATGGATTTGATGCTAAACCTTCTATTTCGCATTGATTTGAAGCTAAATCATGTGTTTCGCTTGGATTTGAAGCTAACTTGTTTGTTTCGCATGCAGTTGAAGCTAAAACATGTATATCACAAGTATTTGAAGCTAAACCATTTGTTTCGCATGGATTTGAAGGTAAATCTTCTACTTCGTATTGATTTGAAGTCAAATCATGTGTTACACTTGGATTTAAAGCTCACTCGTTTGTTTCACCTGCATTTGAAGCTTTATCACTTATATCGCAAGTATAAGAAACTAAATAACTTGTGTTGCATGGATTTGATGCTAAGCCTTCTACTTCGCATTGATTTGAAGCTAAATCATGTGTTTCGCTTGGATTTGAAGCTAACTCGTTTGTTTCGCATGCAGTTGAAGCTAAATCGTGTATATCACAAGTATTTGAAGCTAAGCCATTTGTTTCGCATGGATTTGAAGGTAAATCTTCTACTTCGCATTGATTTGAAGCTAAATCATGTATTTCGCTTGGATTTCAAGCTAACTCGTTTGTTGCGCATGCAGATGAAGCTAAGTCATGTATATCACAAGTATTTGAAGCTTAGCCATTTGTTTCGCATGGATTTGAAGGTAAATCTTCTACTTCGCATTGATTTGAAGTTAAATCATGTGTTACGCTTGGATTTAAAGCTCACTCGTTTGTTTCGCCTCCTTTTGAAGCTTTATCACTTATATCGCAAGTATAAGAAGCTAAATAATTTGTGTTGCATGGATTTGATGCTAAGCCTTCTACTTCGCATTGATTTGAAGCTAAATCATGTGTTTCGCTTGGATTTGAAGCTAACTCGTTTGTTTCGCATGCAGCTGAAGCTAAATCATGTATATCACAAGTATTTGAAGCTAAACCATTTGTCTCGCATGGATTTGAAGGTAAATCTTCTACTTCGCATTGATTTGAAGTTAAATCATGTGTTACGCTTAGATTTAAAGCTCACTCGTTTGTTTCACCTGCATTTGAAGCTTTATCACTTATATCGCAAGTATAAGACGCTAAATAATTTGTGTTGCATGGATTTGATGCTAAGCCTTCTACTTCGCATTGATTTGAAGCTAAATCATGTGTTTCGCTTGGATTTGAAGCTAACTCGTTTTTTTCGCATGCAGTTGAAGCTAAATCATGTATATCACAAGTATTTGAAGCTAAGCCATTTGTTTCGCATGGATTTGAAGGTAAATCTTCTACTTCGCATTGATTTGAAGTTAAATCATGTGTTACGTTTGAATTTAAAGCTCACTCGTTTGTTTCACCTGCATTTGAAGCTTTATCACTTATATCGCAAGTATAAGAAGCTAAATAATTTGTGTTGCATGGATTTGATGCTAAGCCTTCTACTTCGCATTGATTTGAAGCTAAATCATGTGTTTCGCTTGGATTTGAAGCTAACTCGTTTGTTTCGCATGCAGTTGACGCTAAATCATGTATATCACAAGTATTTGAAGCTAAACCATTTGTTTCGCATGGATTTGAAGGTAAATATTATACTTCGCATTGATTTGAAGTTCAATCATGTGTTACGCTTGGATTTAAAGCTCACTCGTTTGTTTCACCTGCACTTGAAGCTTTATCACTTATATCGCAAGTATAAGAAGCTAAATAATTTGTGTTGCATGGATTTGATGCTAAGCCTTCTACTTCGCATTGATTTGAAGCTAAATCATGTGTTCCGCTTGGATTTGAAGCTAACTCGTTTGTTTCGCATGCAGTTGAAGCTAAATCATGTATATCACAAGTATTTGAACCTAAACCATTTGTTTCGCATGGATTTGAAGGTAAATCTTCTACTTCGCATTGATTTGAAGTCAAATCATGTGTTACGCTTGGATTTAAAGCTTACTTGTTTGTTTCACCTGCATTTGAAGCTTTATCACTTATATCGCAAGAATAAGAAACTAAATAATTTGTGTTGCATGGATTTGATGCTAAGACTTCTAGTTCGCATTGATTTGAAGCAAAATCATGTGTTTCGCTTGGATTTGAAGCTAACTCGTTTGTTTCGCATGCAGTTGAAGCTAAATCATGTATATCACAAGTATTTGAAGCTAAACCATTTGTTTCGCATGGATTTGAAGGTAAATATTCTACTTCGCATTGATTTGAAGTTAAATCATGTGTTACGCTTGGATTTAAAGCTCACTCGTTTGTTTCACCTGCACTTGAAGCTTTATCACTTATATCGCAAGTATAAGAAGCTAAATAATTTGTGTTGCATGGATTTGATGCTAAGCCTTCTACTTCGCATTGATTTGAAGCTAAATCATGTGTTCCGCTTGGATTTGAAGCTAACTCGTTTGTTTCGCATGCAGTTGAAGCTAAATCATGTATATCACAAGTATTTGAAGCTAAACCATTTGTTTCGCATGGATTTGAAGGTAAATCTTCTACTTCGCATTGATTTGAAGTCAAATCATGTGTTACGCTTGGATTTAAAGCTCACTCGTTTGTTTCGCCTGCATTTGAAGCTTTATCACTTATATCGCAAGTATAAGAAGCTAAATAATTTGTGTTGCATGGATTTGATGCTAAGCCTTATACTTCGCATTGATTTGAAGCTAAATCATGTGTTTCGCTTGGATTTGAAGCTAACTCGATTGTTTCGCATGCAGTTGAAGCTAAATCATGTATATCACAAGTATTTGAAGCTAAACCATTTGTTTCGCATGGATTTGAAGGTAAATCTTCTACATCGGATGGATTTGATGTTAAATCATGTGTTAAGTTTGGATTTCAAATCACTCGTTTGTTTCACCTGCGTTTGAAGCTATATCACTTATATCGCAAGTATACGAAGCTAAATATTTTGTGTAGCATGGATTTGATGCTAAACCTTCTATTTCGCATTGATTTGAAGCTAAATCATGTATTTCGCTTGGATTTCAAGCTAACTCGTTTGTTGCGCATGCAGCTGAAGCTAAATCATGTATATCACAAGTATTTGAAGCTAAATAATTTGTGTCGCATGGATTTGATGCTAAGCCTTCTGTTTCGCATTGATTTGAAGCTCAATCATGTGTTTCGCTTGGACTTGAAGCTAACTCGTTTGTTTCGCATGCAGCTGAAGCTAAATCATGTATATCACAAGGATTTGCAGCTAAACCATTTGTTTCGCATGGATTTGAAGGTAAATCTTCTACTTCCCATTGAGTTGAAGTTAAATCATGTGTTACGCTTGGATTTGAAGATCACTCGTTTGATTCACCTGCATTTGAAGCTATATCACTTATATTGCAAGTATACGAAGCTAAATAATTTGTGTCGCATGGATTTGATGCTAAGCCTTCTATTTCGCATTGATTTGAAGCTCAATCATGTGTTTCGCTTGGATTTGAAGCTAACTCGTTTGTTTCGCATTCAGCTGAAGCTAAATCATGTATATCACAAGTATTTGAAGCTAAACCATTTGTTTCGCATGGATTTGAAGGTAAATCTTCTACTTCCCATTGATTTGAAGTTAAATCATGTGTTTCGCTTGGATTTGAAGCAAACTCGTTTATTTCGCATGCAGATGAAGCTAAGTCATGTATATCACAAGTATTTGAAGCTTAGCCATTTGTTTCGCATGGATTTGAAGGTAAATCTTCTACTTCGCATTGATTTGAAGTTAAATCATGTGTTACGCATGGATTTAAAGCTCACTCGTTTGTTTCGCCTCCTTTTGAAGCTTTATCACTTATATCGCAAGTATAAGAAGCTAAATAATTTGTGTTGCATGGATTTGATGCTAAGCCTTCTACTTCGCATTGATTTGAAGCTAAATCATGTGTTTCGCTTGGATTTGAAGCTAACTTGTTTGTTTCGCATGCAGTTGAAGCTAAAACATGTATATCACAAGTATTTGAAGCTAAACCATTTGTTTCGCATGGATTTGAAGGTAAATCTTCTACTTCGCATTGATTTGAAGTTAAATCATGTGTTCCGCTTGGATTTAAAGCTCTCTCGTTTGTTTCGCCTGCATTTGAAGCTTTATCACTTATATCGCAAGTATAAGACGCTAAATAATTTGTGTTGCATGGATTTGATGCTAAGACTTCTACTTCGCATTGATTTGAAGCTAAATCATGTGTTTCGCTTGGATTTGAAGCTAACTCGTTTGTTTCGCATGCAGTTGAAGCTAAATCATGTATATCACAAGTATTTGAAGCTAAACCATTTGTTTCGCATGGATTTGAAGGTAAATCTTCTACTTCCCATTGATTTGAAGTTAAATCATGTGTTACGCTTGGATTTAAAGCTCACTCGTTTGTTACGCCTGCATTTGAAGCTTTATCACTTATATCGCAAGTATAAGAAGCTAAATAATTTGTGTTGCATGGATTTGATGCTAAGCCTTCTACTTCGCATTGTTTTGAAGCTAAATCATGTGTTCCGCTTGGATTTGAAGCTAACTCGTTTGTTTCGCATGCAGTTGAAGCTAAATCATGTATATCACAAGTATTTGAAGCTAAACCATTTGTTTCGCATGGATTTGAAGGTAAATCTTCTACTTCGCATTGATTTGAAGTCAAATCATGTGTTACGCTTGGATTTAAAGCTCACTCGTTTGTTTCGCCTGCATTTGAAGCTTTATCACTTATATCGCAAGTATAAGAAGCTAAATAATTTGTGTTGCATGGATTTGATGCTAAGCCTTATACTTCGCATTGATTTGAAGCTAAATCATGTGTTTCGCTTGGATTTGAAGCTAACTCGATTGTTTCGCATGCAGTTGAAGCTAAATCATGTATATCACAAGTATTTGAAGCTAAACCATTTGTTTCGCATGGATTTGAAGGTAAATCTTCTACATCGGATTGATTTGAAGTTAAATCATGTGTTAAGTTTGGATTTCAAATCACTCGTTTGTTTCACCTGCGTTTGAAGCTATATCACTTATATCGCAAGTATACGAAGCTAAATATTTTGTGTAGCATGGATTTGATGCTAAACCTTCTATTTCGCATTGATTTGAAGCTAAATCATGTATTTCGCTTGGATTTCAAGCTAACTCGTTTGTTGCGCATGCAGCTGAAGCTAAATCATGTATATCACAAGTATTTGAAGCTAAATAATTTGTGTCGCATGGATTTGATGCTAAGCCTTCTGTTTCGCATTGATTTGAAGCTCAATCATGTGTTTCGCTTGGACTTGAAGCTAACTCGTTTGTTTCGCATGCAGCTGAAGCTAAATCATGTATATCACAAGGATTTGAAGCTAAACCATTTGTTTCGCATGGATTTGAAGGTAAATCTTCTACTTCCCATTGAGTTGAAGTTAAATCATGTGTTACGCTTGGATTTGAAGATCACTCGTTTGATTCACCTGCATTTGAAGCTATATCACTTATATTGCAAGTATACGAAGCTAAATAATTTGTGTCGCATGGATTTGATGCTAAGCCTTCTATTTCGCATTGATTTGAAGCTCAATCATGTGTTTCGCTTGGATTTGAAGCTAACTCGTTTGTTTCGCATTCAGCTGAAGCTAAATCATGTATATCACAAGTATTTGAAGCTAAACCATTTGTTTCGCATGGATTTGAAGGTAAATCTTCTACTTCCCATTGATTTGAAGTTAAATAATGTGTTCCGCTTGGATTTGAAGCAAACTCGTTTATTTCGCATGCAGATGAAGCTAAGTCATGTATATCACAAGTATTTGAAGCTTAGCCATTTGTTTCGCATGGATTTGAAGGTAAATCTTCTACTTCGCATTGATTTGAAGCTTAATCATGTATTTCGCTTGGATTTGAAGCTAACTCGTTTGTTTCGCATGCAGCTGAAGCTAAATCATGTATATCACAAGTATTTGAAGCTAAATAATTTGTGTCGCATGGATTTGATGCTAAGCCTTCTATTTCGCATTGATTTGAATCTAAATCATGTGTATCGCTTGGATTTGAAGCTAACTCGTTTGTTTCTCATGCATTTGAAGCTTTATCACTTATATCGCAAGTATACGAAGCTAAATAATTTGTGTCGCATGGATTTGATGCTAAGCCTTCTATTTCGCATTGATTTGAAGCTAAATCATGTGTTTCGCTTGGATTTGAAGCTAACACGTTTGTTTCGCATGCAGCTGAAGCTAAATCGTGTATATCACAAGTATTTGAAGCTAAACCATTTGTTTCGCATGGATTTGAAGGTAAATCTTCTACATCGGATTGATTTGAAGTTAAATCATGTGTTAAGTTTGGATTTCAAATCACTCGTTTGTTTCACCTGCGTTTGAAGCTATATCACTTATATCGCAAGTATACGAAGCTAAATATTTTGTGTAGCATGGATTTGATGCTAAACCTTCTATTTCGCATTGATTTGAAGCTAAATCATGTATTTCGCTTGGATTTCAAGCTAACTCGTTTGTTTCGCATGCAGTTGACGCTAAATCATGTATATCACAAGTATTTGAAGCTAAACCATTTGTTTCGCATGGATTGGAAGGTAAATTTTCTACTTCGCATTGATTTGAAGTTCAATCATGTGTTACGCTTGGATTTAAAGCTCACTCGTTTGTTTCACTTGCACTTGAAGCTTTATCACATATATCGCAAGTATAAGAAGCTAAATAATTTGTGTTGCATGGATTTGATGCTAAGCCTTCTACTTCGCATTGATTTGAAGCTAAATCATGTGTTCCGCTTGGATTTGAAGCTAACTCGTTTGTTTCGCATGCAGTTGAAGCTAAATCATGTATATCACAAGTATTTGAAGCTAAACCATTTGTTTCGCATGGATTTGAAGGTAAATCTTCTACTTCGCATTGATTTGAAGTCAAATCATGTGTTACGCTTGGATTTAAAGCTTACTTGTTTGTTTCACCTGCATTTGAAGCTTTATCACTTATATCGCAAGAATAAGAAACTAAATAATTTGTGTTGCATGGATTTGATGCTAAGCCTTCTACTTCGCATTGATTTGAAGCAAAATCATGTGTTTCGCTTGGATTTGAAGCTAACTCGTTTGTTTCGCATGCAGTTGAAGCTAAATCATGTATATCACAAGTATTTGAAGCTAAACCATTTGTTTCGCATGGATTTGAAGGTAAATATTCTACTTCGCATTGATTTGAAGTTAAATCATGTGTTACGCTTGGATTTAAAGCTCACTCGTTTGTTTCACCTGCACTTGAAGCTTTATCACTTATATCGCAAGTATAAGAAGCTAAATAATTTGTGTTGCATGGATTTGATGCTAAGCCTTCTACTTCGCATTGATTTGAAGCTAAATCATGTGTTCCGCTTGGATTTGAAGCTAACTCGTTTGTTTCGCATGCAGTTGAAGCTAAATCATGTATATCACAAGTATTTGAAGCTAAACCATTTGTTTCGCATGGATTTGAAGGTAAATCTTCTACTTCGCATTGATTTGAAGTCAAATCATGTGTTACGCTTGGATTTAAAGCTCACTCGTTTGTTTCGCCTGCATTTGAAGCTTTATCACTTATATCGCAAGTATAAGAAGCTAAATAATTTGTGTTGCATGGATTTGATGCTAAGCCTTATACTTCGCATTGATTTGAAGCTAAATCATGTGTTTCGCTTGGATTTGAAGCTAACTCGATTGTTTCGCATGCAGTTGAAGCTAAATCATGTATATCACAAGTATTTGAAGCTAAACCATTTGTTTCGCATGGATTTGAAGGTAAATCTTCTACATCGGATTGATTTGAAGTTAAATCATGTGTTAAGTTTGGATTTCAAATCACTCGTTTGTTTCACCTGCGTTTGAAGCTATATCACTTATATCGCAAGTATACGAAGCTAAATATTTTGTGTAGCATGGATTTGATGCTAAACCTTCTATTTCGCATTGATTTGAAGCTAAATCATGTATTTCGCTTGGATTTCAAGCTAACTCGTTTGTTGCGCATGCAGCTGAAGCTAAATCATGTATATCACAAGTATTTGAAGCTAAATAATTTGTGTCGCATGGATTTGATGCTAAGCCTTCTGTTTCGCATTGATTTGAAGCTCAATCATGTGTTTCGCTTGGACTTGAAGCTAACTCGTTTGTTTCGCATGCAGCTGAAGCTAAATCATGTATATCACAAGGATTTGAAGCTAAACCATTTGTTTCGCATGGATTTGAAGGTAAATCTTCTACTTCCCATTGATTTGAAGTTAAATCATGTGTTTCGCTTGGATTTGAAGCAAACTCGTTTATTTCGCATGCAGATGAAGCTAAGTCATGTATATCACAAGTATTTGAAGCTTAGCCATTTGTTTCGCATGGATTTGAAGGTAAATCTTCTACTTCGCATTGATTTGAAGTTAAATCATGTGTTACGCATGGATTTAAAGCTCACTCGTTTGTTTCGCCTCCTTTTGAAGCTTTATCACTTATATCGCAAGTATAAGAAGCTAAATAATTTGTGTTGCATGGATTTGATGCTAAGCCTTCTACTTCGCATTGATTTGAAGCTAAATCATGTGTTTCGCTTGGATTTGAAGCTAACTTGTTTGTTTCGCATGCAGTTGAAGCTAAAACATGTATATCACAAGTATTTGAAGCTAAACCATTTGTTTCGCATGGATTTGAAGGTAAATCTTCTACTTCGCATTGATTTGAAGTTAAATAATGTGTTCCGCTTGGATTTAAAGCTCTCTCGTTTGTTTCGCCTGCATTTGAAGCTTTATCACTTATATCGCAAGTATAAGACGCTAAATAATTTGTGTTGCATGGATTTGATGCTAAGACTTCTACTTCGCATTGATTTGAAGCTAAATCATGTGTTTCGCTTGGATTTGAAGCTAACTCGTTTGTTTCGCATGCAGTTGAAGCTAAATCATGTATATCACAAGTATTTGAAGCTAAACCATTTGTTTCGCATGGATTTGAAGGTAAATCTTCTACTTCCCATTGATTTGAAGTTAAATCATGTGTTACGCTTGGATTTAAAGCTCACTCGTTTGTTACGCCTGCATTTGAAGCTTTATCACTTATATCGCAAGTATAAGAAGCTAAATAATTTGTGTTGCATGGATTTGATGCTAAGCCTTCTACTTCGCATTGATTTGAAGCTAAATCATGTGTTCCGCTTGGATTTGAAGCTAACTCGTTTGTTTCGCATGCAGTTGAAGCTAAATCATGTATATCACAAGTATTTGAAGCTAAACCATTTGTTTCGCATGGATTTGAAGGTAAATCTTCTACTTCGCATTGATTTGAAGTCAAATCATGTGTTACGCTTGGATTTAAAGCTCACTCGTTTGTTTCGCCTGCATTTGAAGCTTTATCACTTATATCGCAAGTATAAGAAGCTAAATAATTTGTGTTGCATGGATTTGATGCTAAGCCTTATACTTCGCATTGATTTGAAGCTAAATCATGTGTTTCGCTTGGATTTGAAGCTAACTCGATTGTTTCGCATGCAGTTGAAGCTAAATCATGTATATCACAAGTATTTGAAGCTAAACCATTTGTTTCGCATGGATTTGAAGGTAAATCTTCTACATCGGATTGATTTGAAGTTAAATCATGTGTTAAGTTTGGATTTCAAATCACTCGTTTGTTTCACCTGCGTTTGAAGCTATATCACTTATATCGCAAGTATACGAAGCTAAATATTTTGTGTAGCATGGATTTGATGCTAAACCTTCTATTTCGCATTGATTTGAAGCTAAATCATGTATTTCGCTTGGATTTCAAGCTAACTCGTTTGTTGCGCATGCAGCTGAAGCTAAATCATGTATATCACAAGTATTTGAAGCTAAATAATTTGTGTCGCATGGATTTGATGCTAAGCCTTCTGTTTCGCATTGATTTGAAGCTCAATCATGTGTTTCGCTTGGACTTGAAGCTAACTCGTTTGTTTCGCATGCAGCTGAAGCTAAATCATGTATATCACAAGGATTTGAAGCTAAACCATTTGTTTCGCATGGATTTGAAGGTAAATCTTCTACTTCCCATTGAGTTGAAGTTAAATCATGTGTTACGCTTGGATTTGAAGATCACTCGTTTGATTCACCTGCATTTGAAGCTATATCACTTATATTGCAAGTATACGAAGCTAAATAATTTGTGTCGCATGGATTTGATGCTAAGCCTTCTATTTCGCATTGATTTGAAGCTCAATCATGTGTTTCGCTTGGATTTGAAGCTAACTCGTTTGTTTCGCATTCAGCTGAAGCTAAATCATGTATATCACAAGTATTTGAAGCTAAACCATTTGTTTCGCATGGATTTGAAGGTAAATCTTCTACTTCCCATTGATTTGAAGTTAAATCATGTGTTTCGCTTGGATTTGAAGCAAACTCGTTTATTTCGCATGCAGATGAAGCTAAGTCATGTATATCACAAGTATTTGAAGCTTAGCCATTTGTTTCGCATGGATTTGAAGGTAAATCTTCTACTTCGCATTGATTTGAAGCTTAATCATGTATTTCGCTTGGATTTGAAGCTAACTCGTTTGTTTCGCATGCAGCTGAAGCTAAATCATGTATATCACAAGTATTTGAAGCTAAATAATTTGTGTCGCATGGATTTGAAGGTAAATATTCTACTTCGCATTGATTTGAAATTAAATCATGTGTTACGCTTGGATTTAAAGCTCACTCGTTTGTTTCACCTGCACTTGAAGCTTTATCACTTATATCACAAGTATTTGAAGCTAAACCATTTGTTTCGCATGGATTTGAAGGTAAATCTTCTACTTCCCATTGATTTGAAGTTAAATCATGTGTTACGCTTGGATTTGAAGATCACTCGTTTGTTTCGCCTGCATTTGAAGCTTTATCACTTATATCGCAAGTATAAGAAGCTAAATAATTTGTGTTGCATGGATTTGATGCTAAGCCTTCTACTCCGCATTGATTTGAAGCTAAATAATGTGTTTCGCTTGGATTTGAAGCTAACTCATTTGATTCGCATGCAGCTGAAGCTAAATCGTGTATATCACAAGTATTTGAAGCTAAACCATTTGTTTCGCATGGATTTGAAGGTAAATCTTCTACTTCGCATTGATTTGAAGTTAAATCTTGTGTTACGCTTGAATTTAAAGCTCACTCGTTTGTTTCAGCTGCATTTGAAGCTTTATCACTTATATCGCAAGTATAAGAAACTAAATAACTTGTGTTGAATGGATTTGATGCTAAGCCTTCTATTTCGCATTGATTTGAAGCTAAATCATGTGTTTCGCTTGGATTTGAAGCTAACTCGTTTGTTTCGCATGCAGTTGAAGCTAAATCGTGTATATCACAAGTATTTGAAGCTAAGCCATTTGTTTCGCATGGATTTGAAGGTAAATCTTCTACTTCGCATTGATTTGAAGCTTAATCATGTATTTCGCTTGGATTTGAAGCTAACTCGTTTGTTTCGCATGCAGCTGAAGCTAAATCATGTATATCACAAGAATTTGAAGCTAAATAATTTGTGTCGCATGGATTTGATGCTAAGCCTTCTATTTCGCATAGGTTTGAAGCTAAATCATGTGTGTCGCTTGGATTTGAAGCTACCTCGTTTGTTTCGCATGCATTTGAAGCTTTATCACTTATATCGCAAGTATAAGAAGCTAAATAATTTGTGTTGCATGGATTTGATGCTAAGCCTTCTACTTCGCATTGATTTGAAGCTAAATCATGTGTTTCGCTTGGATTTGAAGCTAACTTGTTTGTTTCGCATGCAGTTGAAGCTAAAACATGTATATCACAAGTATTTGAAGCTAAACCATTTGTTTCGCATGGATTTGAAGGTAAATCTTCTACTTCGCATTGATTTGAAGTTAAATAATGTGTTCCGCTTGGATTTAAAGCTCTCTCGTTTGTTTCGCCTGCATTTGAAGCTTTATCACTTATATCGCAAGTATAAGACGCTAAATAATTTGTGTTGCATGGATTTGATGCTAAGCCTTCTACTTCGCATTGATTTGAAGCTAAATCATGTGTTCCGCTTGGATTTGAAGCTAACTCGTTTGTTTCGCATGCAGTTGAAGCTAAATCATGTATATCACAAGTATTTGAAGCTAAACCATTTGTTTCGCATGGATTTGAAGGTAAATCTTCTACTTCGCATTGATTTGAAGTCAAATCATGTGTTACGCTTGGATTTAAAGCTCACTCGTTTGTTTCGCCTGCATTTGAAGCTTTATCACTTATATCGCAAGTATAAGAAGCTAAATAATTTGTGTTGCATGGATTTGATGCTAAGCCTTATACTTCGCATTGATTTGAAGCTAAATCATGTGTTTCGCTTGGATTTGAAGCTAACTCGATTGTTTCGCATGCAGTTGAAGCTAAATCATGTATATCACAAGTATTTGAAGCTAAACCATTTGTTTCGCATGGATTTGAAGGTAAATCTTCTACATCGGATTGATTTGAAGTTAAATCATGTGTTAAGTTTGGATTTCAAATCACTCGTTTGTTTCACCTGCGTTTGAAGCTATATCACTTATATCGCAAGTATACGAAGCTAAATATTTTGTGTAGATGGATTTGATGCTAAACCTTCTATTTCGCATTGATTTGAAGCTAAATCATGTATTTCGCTTGGATTTCAAGCTAACTCGTTTGTTGCGCATGCAGCTGAAGCTAAATCATGTATATCACAAGTATTTGAAGCTAAATAATTTGTGTCGCATGGATTTGATGCTAAGCCTTCTGTTTCGCATTGATTTGAAGCTCAATCATGTGTTTCGCTTGGACTTGAAGCTAACTCGTTTGTTTCGCATGCAGCTGAAGCTAAATCATGTATATCACAAGGATTTGAAGCTAAACCATTTGTTTCGCATGGATTTGAAGGTAAATCTTCTACTTCCCATTGAGTTGAAGTTAAATCATGTGTTACGCTTGGATTTGAAGATCACTCGTTTGATTCACCTGCATTTGAAGCTATATCACTTATATTGCAAGTATACGAAGCTAAATAATTTGTGTCGCATGGATTTGATGCTAAGCCTTCTATTTCGCATTGATTTAAAGCTCAATCATGTGTTTCGCTTGGATTTGAAGCTAACTCGTTTGTTTCGCATTCAGCTGAAGCTAAATCATGTATATCACAAGTATTTGAAGCTAAACCATTTGTTTCGCATGGATTTGAAGGTAAATCTTCTACTTCCCATTGATTTGAAGTTAAATCATGTGTTTCGCTTGGATTTGAAGCAAACTCGTTTATTTCGCATGCAGATGAAGCTAAGTCATGTATATCACAAGTATTTGAAGCTTAGCCATTTGTTTCGCATGGATTTGAAGGTAAATCTTCTACTTCGCATTGATTTGAAGCTTAATCATGTATTTCGCTTGGATTTGAAGCTAACTCGTTTGTTTCGCATGCAGCTGAAGCTAAATCATGTATATCACAAGTATTTGAAGCTAAATAATTTGTGTCGCATGGATTTGAAGGTAAATATTCTACTTCGCATTGATTTGAAATTAAATCATGTGTTACGCTTGGATTTAAAGCTCACTCGTTTGTTTCACCTGCACTTGAAGCTTTATCACTTATATCACAAGTATTTGAAGCTAAACCATTTGTTTCGCATGGATTTGAAGGTAAATCTTCTACTTCCCATTGATTTGAAGTTAAATCATGTGTTTCGCTTGGATTTGAAGCTAACTCGTTTGTTTCGCATTCAGCTGAAGCTAAATCATGTATATCACAAGTATTTGAAGCTAAACCATTTGTTTCGCATGGATTTGAATGTAAATCTTCTACTTCGTATTGATTTGAAGTTAAATCATGTGTTACACTTGGATTTTACGCTCACTCGTTTGTTTCGCCTGCATTTGAAGCTGTGTCACTTATATCGCAAGTATAAGAAGCTAAATAATTTGTGTTGCATGGATTTGATGCTAAGCCTTCTATTTCGCATTGATTTGAAGCTAAATCATGTGTTTCGCTTGGATTTGAAGCTAACTCGTTTGTTTCGCATGCAGCTGAAGCTAAATCATGTATATCACAAGTATTTGAAGCTAAACCATTTGTTTCGCATGGATATGAAGGTAAATCTTCTACTTCGCATTGATTTGAAGCTAAATCATGTATTTCGCTTGGATTTGAAGCTAACACGTTTGTTTCGCATGCAGCTGAAGCTAAATCATGTATATCACAAGTATTTGAAGCTAAACCATTTGTTTCGCATGGATTTGAAGGTAAATCTTCTACATCGGATTGATTTGAAGTTAAATCATGTGTTAAGTTTGGATTTCAAATCACTCGTTTGTTTCACTTGCGTTTGAAGCTATATCACTTATATCGCAAGTATACGAAGCTAAATATTTTGTGTAGCATGGATTTGATGCTAAACCTTCTATTTCGCATTGATTTGAAGCTAAATCATGTATTTCGCTTGGATTTCAAGCTAACTCGTTTGTTGCGCATGCAGCTGAAGCTAAATCATGTATATCACAAGTATTTGAAGCTAAATAATTTGTGTCGCATGGATTTGATGCTAAGCCTTCTGTTTCGCATTGATTTGAAGCTCAATCATGTGTTTCGCTTGGACTTGAAGCTAACTCGTTTGTTTCGCATGCAGCTGAAGCTAAATCATGTATATCACAAGGATTTGAAGCTAAACCATTTGTTTCGCATGGATTTGAAGGTAAATCTTCTACTTCCCATTGAGTTGAAGTTAAATCATGTGTTACGCTTGGATTTGAAGATCACTCGTTTGATTCACCTGCATTTGAAGCTATATCACTTATATTGCAAGTATACGAAGCTAAATAATTTGTGTCGCATGGATTTGATGCTAAGCCTTCTATTTCGCATTGATTTGAAGCTCAATCATGTGTTTCGCTTGGATTTGAAGCTAACTCGTTTGTTTCGCATTCAGCTGCAGCTAAATCATGTATATCACAAGTATTTGAAGCTAAACCATTTGTTTCGCATGGATTTGAAGGTAAATCTTCTACATCGGATTGATTTGAAGTTAAATAATGTGTTAAGTTTGGATTTCAAATCACTCGTTTGTTTCACTTGCGTTTGAAGCTATATCACTTATATCGCAAGTATACGAAGCTAAATATTTTGTGTAGCATGGATTTGATGCTAAACCTTCTATTTCGCATTGATTTGAAGCTAAATCATGTATTTCGCTTGGATTTCAAGCTAACTCGTTTGTTGCGCATGCAGCTGAAGCTAAATCATGTATATCACAAGTATTTGAAGCTAAATAATTTGTGTCGCATGGATTTGATGCTAAGCCTTCTGTTTCGCATTGATTTGAAGCTCAATCATGTGTTTCGCTTGGACTTGAAGCTAACTCGTTTGTTTCGCATGCAGCTGAAGCTAAATCATGTATATCACAAGGATTTGAAGCTAAACCATTTGTTTCGCATGGATTTGAAGGTAAATCTTCTACTTCCCATTGAGTTGAAGTTAAATCATGTGTTACGCTTGGATTTGAAGATCACTCGTTTGATTCACCTGCATTTGAAGCTATATCACTTATATTGCAAGTATACGAAGCTAAATAATTTGTGTCGCATGGATTTGATGCTAAGCCTTCTATTTCGCATTGATTTGAAGCTCAATCATGTGTTTCGCTTGGATTTGAAGCTAACTCGTTTGTTTCGCATTCAGCTGCAGCTAAATCATGTATATCACAAGTATTTGAAGCTAAACCATTTGTTTCGCATGGATTTGAAGGTAAATCTTCTACTTCCCATTGATTTGAAGTTAAATCATGTGTTTCGCTTGGATTTGAAGCAAACTCGTTTATTTCGCATGCAGATGAAGCTAAGTCATGTTTATCACAAGTATTTGAAGCTTAGCCATTTGTTTCGCATGGATTTGAAGGTAAATCTTCTACTTCGCATTGATTTGAAGCTTAATCATGTATTTCGCTTGGATTTGAAGCTAACTCGTTTGTTTCGCATGCAGCTGAAGCTAAATCATGTATATCACAAGTATTTGAAGCTAAATAATTTGTGTCGCATGGATTTGATGCTAAGCCTTCTATTTCGCATTGATTTGAATCTAAATCATGTGTATCGCTTGGATTTGAAGCTAACTCGTTTGTTTCTCATGCATTTGAAGCTTTATCACTTATATCGCAAGTATACGAAGCTAAATAATTTGTGTCGCATGGATTTGATGCTAAGCCTTCTATTTCGCATTGATTTGAAGCTAAATCATGTGTTTCGCTTGGATTTGAAGCTAACTCGTTTGTTTCGCATGCAGCTGAAGCTAAATCGTGTATATCACAAGTATTTGAAGCTAAACCATTTGTTTCGCATGGATTTGATGCTAAGCCTTATACTTCGCATTGATTTGAAGCTAAATCATGTGTTTCGCTTGGATTTGAAGCTAACTCGTTTGTTTCGCATGCAGCTGAAGCTAAATCATGTATATCACAAGAATTTGAAGCTAAATAATTTGTGTCGCATGGATTTGATGCTAAGCCTTCTATTTCGCATAGGTTTGAAGCTAAATCATGTGTGTCGCTTGGATTTGAAGCTAACTCGTTTGTTTCGCATGCATTTGAAGCTTTATCACTTATATCGCAAGTATAAGAAGCTAAATAATTTGTGTTGCATGGATTTGATGCTAACCCTTCTACTTCGCATTGATTTGAAGCTAAATCACGTGTTTCGCTTGGATTTGAAGCTAACTCGTTTGTTTCGCATGCAGTTGAAGCTAAATCCTGTATATCACAATATTTGAAGCTAAACCATTTGTTTCGCATGGATTTGAAGGTAAATATTCTACTTCGCATTGATTTGAAATTAAATCATGTGTTACGCTTGGATTTAAAGCTCACTCGTTTGTTTCACCTGCACTTGAAGCTTTATCACTTATATCGCAAGTATAAGAAGCTAAATAATTTGTGTTGCATGGATTTGATGCTAACCCTTCTACTTCGCATTGATTTGAAGCTAAATCACGTGTTTCGCTTGGATTTGAAGCTAACTCGTTTGTTTCGCATGCAGTTGAAGCTAAATCCTGTATATCACAATATTTGAAGCTAAACCATTTGTTTCGCATGGATTTGAAGGTAAATATTCTACTTCGCATTGATTTGAAATTAAATCATGTGTTACGCTTGGATTTAAAGCTCACTCGTTTGTTTCACCTGCACTTGAAGCTTTATCACTTATATCGCAAGTATAAGAAGCTAAATAATTTGTGTTGCATGGATTTGATGCTAACCCTTCTACTTCGCATTGATTTGAAGCTAAATCATGTGTATCGCTTGGATTTGAAGCTAACTCGTTTGTTTCGCATGCATTTGAAGCTTTATCACTTATATCGCAAGTATATCAAGCTAAATAATTTGTGTCGCATGGATTTGATGCTAAGCCTTCTATTTCGCATTGATTTGAAGCTAAATCATGTGTTTCGCTTGGATTTGAAGCTCACTCGTTTGTTTCGCATGCAGCTGAAGCTAAATCATGTATATCACAAGTATTTGAAGCTAAACCATTTGTTTCGCATGGATATGAAGGTAAATCTTCTACATCGCATTGATTTGAAGCTAAATCATGTATTTCGCTTGGATTTGAAGCTAACACGTTTGTTTCGCATGCAGCTGAAACTAAATCATGTATATCACAAGTATTTGAAGCTAAACCATTTGTTTCGCATGGATTTGAAGGTAAATCTTCTACTTCCCATTGATTTGAAGTTAAATCATGTGTTACGCTTGGATTTGAAGATCACTCGTTTGTTTCGCCTGCATTTGAAGCTTTATCACTTATATCGCAAGTATAAGAAGCTAAATAATTTGTGTTGCATGGATTTGATGCTAAGCCTTCTACTTCGCATTGATTTGAAGCTAAATAATGTGTTTCGCTTGGATTTGAAGCTAACTCATTTGATTCGCATGCAGCTGAAGCTAAATCGTGTATATCACAAGTATTTGAAGCTAAACCGTTTGTTTCGCATGGATTTGAAGGTAAATCTTCTACTTCGCATTGATTTGAAGTTAAATCATGTGTTACGCTTGAATTTAAAGCTCACTCGTTTGTTTCAGCTGCATTTGAAGCTTTATCACTTATATCGCAAGTATAAGAAACTAAATAACTTGTGTTGCATGGATTTGATGCTAAGCCTTCTATTTCGCATTGATTTGAAGCTAAATCATGTGTTTCGCTTGGATTTGAAGCTAACTCGTTTGTTTCGCATGCAGTTGAAGCTAAATCGTGTATATCACAAGTATTTGAAGCTAAGCCATTTGTTTCGCATGGATTTGAAGGTAAATCTTCTACTTCGCATTGATTTGAAGCTTAATCATGTATTTCGCTTGGATTTGAAGCTAACTCGTTTGTTTCGCATGCAGCTGAAGCTAAATCATGTATATCACAAGAATTTGAAGCTAAATAATTTGTGTCGCATGGATTTGATGCTAAGCCTTCTATTTCGCATAGGTTTGAAGCTAAATCATGTGTGTCGCTTGGATTTGAAGCTAACTCGTTTGTTTCGCATGCATTTGAAGCTTTATCACTTATATCGCAAGTATAAGAAGCTAAATAATTTGTGTTGCATCGATTTGATGCTAAGCCTTCTATTTCGCATTGATTTGAAGCTAAATCATGTGTTTCGCTTGGATTTGAAGCTAACTCGTTTGTTTCGCATTCAGCTGAAGCTAAATCATGTATATCACAAGTATTTGAAGCTAAACCATTTGTTTCGCATGGATTTGAATGTAAATCTTCTACTTCGTATTGATTTGAAGTTAAATCATGTGTTACACTTGGATTTTACGCTCACTCGTTTGTTTCGCCTGCATTTGAAGCTGTGTCACTTATATCGCAAGTATAAGAAGCTAAATAATTTGTGTTGCATGGATTTGATGCTAAGCCTTCTATTTCGCATTGATTTGAAGCTAAATCATGTGTTTCGCTTGGATTTGAAGCTAACTCGTTTGTTTCGCATGCAGCTGAAGCTAAATCATGTATATCACAAGTATTTGAAGCTAAACCATTTGTTTCGCATGGATATGAAGGTAAATCTTCTACTTCGCATTGATTTGAAGCTAAATCATGTATTTCGCTTGGATTTGAAGCTAACACGTTTGTTTCGCATGCAGCTGAAGCTAAATCATGTATATCACAAGTATTTGAAGCTAAACCATTTGTTTCGCATGGATTTGAAGGTAAATCTTCTACATCGGATTGATTTGAAGTTAAATCATGTGTTAAGTTTGGATTTCAAATCACTCGTTTGTTTCACCTGCGTTTGAAGCTATATCACTTATATCGCAAGTATACGAAGCTAAATATTTTGTGTAGCATGGATTTGATGCTAAACCTTCTATTTCGCATTGATTTGAAGCTAAATCATGTATTTCGCTTGGATTTCAAGCTAACTCGTTTGTTGCGCATGCAGCTGAAGCTAAATCATGTATATCACAAGTATTTGAAGCTAAATAATTTGTGTCGCATGGATTTGATGCTAAGCCTTCTGTTTCGCATTGATTTGAAGATCAATCATGTGTTTCGCTTGGACTTGAAGCTAACTCGTTTGTTTCGCATGCAGCTCTAGCTAAATCATGTATATCACAAGGATTTGAAGCTAAACCATTTGTTTCGCATGGATTTGAAGGTAAATCTTCTACTTCCCATTGAGTTGAAGTTAAATCATGTGTTACGCTTGGATTTGAAGATCACTCGTTTGATTCACCTGCATTTGAAGCTATATCACTTATATTGCAAGTATACGAAGCTAAATAATTTGTGTCGCATGGATTTGATGCTAAGCCTTCTATTTCGCATTGATTTGAAGCTCAATCATGTGTTTCGCTTGGATTTGAAGCTAACTCGTTTGTTTCGCATTCAGCTGAAGCTAAATCATGTATATCACAAGTATTTGAAGCTAAACCATTTGTTTCGCATGGATTTGAAGGTAAATCTTCTACTTCCCATTGATTTGAAGTTAAATCATGTGTTTCGCTTGGATTTGAAGCAAACTCGTTTATTTCGCATGCAGATGAAGCTAAGTCATGTATATCACAAGTATTTGAAGCTTAGCCATTTGTTTCGCATGGATTTGAAGGTAAATCTTCTACTTCGCATTGATTTGAAGCTTAATCATGTATTTCGCTTGGATTTGAAGCTAACTCGTTTGTTTCGCATGCAGCTGAAGCTAAATCATGTATATCACAAGTATTTGAAGCTAAATAATTTGTGTCGCATGGATTTGATGCTAAGCCTTCTATTTCGCATTGATTTGAATCTAAATCATGTGTATCGCTTGGATTTGAAGCTAACTCGTTTGTTTCTCATGCATTTGAAGCTTTATCACTTATATCGCAAGTATACGAAGCTAAATAATTTGTGTCGCATGGATTTGATGCTAAGCCTTCTATTTCGCATTGATTTGAAGCTAAATCATGTGTTTCGCTTGGATTTGAAGCTAACTCGTTTGTTTCGCATGCAGCTGAAGCTAAATCGTGTATATCACAAGTATTTGAAGCTAAACCATTTGTTTCGCATGGATTTGATGCTAAGCCTTATACTTCGCATTGATTTGAAGCTAAATCATGTGTTTCGCTTGGATTTGAAGCTAACTCGTTTGTTTCGCATGCAGCTGAAGCTAAATCATGTATATCACAAGAATTTGAAGCTAAATAATTTGTGTCGCATGGATTTGATGCTAAGCCTTCTATTTCGCATAGGTTTGAAGCTAAATCATGTGTGTCGCTTGGATTTGAAGCTAACTCGTTTGTTTCGCATGCATTTGAAGCTTTATCACTTATATCGCAAGTATAAGAAGCTAAATAATTTGTGTTGCATGGATTTGATGCTAACCCTTCTACTTCGCATTGATTTGAAGCTAAATCACGTGTTTCGCTTGGATTTGAAGCTAACTCGTTTGTTTCGCATGCAGTTGAAGCTAAATCCTGTATATCACAATATTTGAAGCTAAACCATTTGTTTCGCATGGATTTGAAGGTAAATATTCTACTTCGCATTGATTTGAAATTAAATCATGTGTTACGCTTGGATTTAAAGCTCACTCGTTTGTTTCACCTGCACTTGAAGCTTTATCACTTATATCGCAAGTATAAGAAGCTAAATAATTTGTGTTGCATGGATTTGATGCTAACCCTTCTACTTCGCATTGATTTGAAGCTAAATCATGTGTATCGCTTGGATTTGAAGCTAACTCGTTTGTTTCGCATGCATTTGAAACTTTATCACTTATATCGCAAGTATATCAAGCTAAATAATTTGTGTCGCATGGATTTGATGCTAAGCCTTCTATTTCGCATTGATTTGAAGCTAAATCATGTGTTTCGCTTGGATTTGAAGCTCACTCGTTTGTTTCGCATGCAGCTGAAGCTAAATCATGTATATCATAAGTATTTGAAGCTAAACCATTTGTTTCGCATGGATATGAAGGTAAATCTTCTACATCGCATTGATTTGAAGCTAAATCATGTATTTCGCTTGGATTTGAAGCTAACACGTTTGTTTCGCATGCAGCTGAAACTAAATCATGTATATCACAAGTATTTGAAGCTAAACCATTTGTTTCGCATGGATTTGAAGGTAAATCTTCTACTTCCCATTGATTTGAAGTTAAATCATGTGTTACGCTTGGATTTGAAGATCACTCGTTTGTTTCGCCTGCATTTGAAGCTTTATCACTTATATCGCAAGTATAAGAAGCTAAATAATTTGTGTTGCATGGATTTGATGCTAAGCCTTCTACTTCGCATTGATTTGAAGCTAAATAATGTGTTTCGCTTGGATTTGAAGCTAACTCATTTGATTCGCATGCAGCTGAAGCTAAATCGTGTATATCACAAGTATTTGAAGCTAAACCATTTGTTTCGCATGGATTTGAAGGTAAATCTTCTACTTCGCATTGATTTGAAGTTAAATCATGTGTTACGCTTGAATTTAAAGCTCACTCGTTTGTTTCAGCTGCATTTGAAGCTTTATCACTTATATCGCAAGTATAAGAAACTAAATAACTTGTGTTGCATGGATTTGATGCTAAGCCTTCTATTTCGCATTGATTTGAAGCTAAATCATGTGTTTCGCTTGGATTTGAAGCTAACTCGTTTGTTTCGCATGCAGTTGAAGCTAAATCGTGTATATCACAAGTATTTGAAGCTAAGCCATTTGTTTCGCATGGATTTGAAGGTAAATCTTCTACTTCGCATTGATTTGAAGCTTAATCATGTATTTCGCTTGGATTTGAAGCTAACTCGTTTGTTTCGCATGCAGCTGAAGCTAAATCATGTATATCACAAGAATTTGAAGCTAAATAATTTGTGTCGCATGGATTTGATGCTAAGCCTTCTATTTCGCATAGGTTTGAAGCTAAATCATGTGTGTCGCTTGGATTTGAAGCTAACTCGTTTGTTTCGCATGCATTTGAAGCTTTATCACTTATATCGCAAGTATAAGAAGCTAAATAATTTGTGTTGCATCGATTTGATGCTAAGCCTTCTATTTCGCATTGATTTGAAGCTAAATCATGTGTTTCGCTTGGATTTGAAGCTAACTCGTTTGTTTCGCATTCAGCTGAAGCTAAATCATGTATATCACAAGTATTTGAAGCTAAACCATTTGTTTCGCATGGATTTGAATGTAAATCTTCTACTTCGTATTGATTTGAAGTTAAATCATGTGTTACACTTGGATTTTACGCTCACTCGTTTGTTTCGCCTGCATTTGAAGCTGTGTCACTTATATCGCAAGTATAAGAAGCTAAATAATTTGTGTTGCATGGATTTGATGCTAAGCCTTCTATTTCGCATTGATTTGAAGCTAAATCATGTGTTTCGCTTGGATTTGAAGCTAACTCGTTTGTTTCGCATGCAGCTGAAGCTAAATCATGTATATCACAAGTATTTGAAGCTAAACCATTTGTTTCGCATGGATTTGAAGGTAAATCTTCTACTTCCCATTGATTTGAAGTTAAATCATGTGTTACGCTTGGATTTGAAGATCACTCGTTTGTTTCGCCGGCATTTGAAGCTTTATCACTTATATCGCAAGTATAAGAAGCTAAATAATTTGTGTTGCATGGATTTGATGCTAAGCCTTCTACTTCGCATTGATTTGAAGCTAAATCATGTGTTTCGCTTGGATTTGAAGCTAACTCGTTTGATTCGCATGCAACTGAAGCTAAATCGTGTATATCACAAGTATTTGAAGCTAAACCATTTGTTTCGCATGGATTTGATGCTAAGCCTTATACTTCGCATTGATTTGAAGCTAAATCATGTGTTTCGCTTGGATTTGAAGCTAACTCGTTTGTTTCGCAAGCAGCTGAAGCTAAATCATGTATATCACAAGAATTTGAAGCTAAATAATTTGTGTCGCATGGATTTGATGCTAAGCCTTCTATTTCGCATAGGTTTGAAGCTAAATCATGTGTGTCGCTTTGATTTGAAGCTAACTCGTTTGTTTCGCATGCATTTGAAGCTTTATCACTTATATCGCAAGTATAAGAAGCTAAATAATTTGTGTTGCATGGATTTGATGCTAACCCTTCTACTTCGCATTGATTTGAAGCTAAATCACGTGTTTCGCTTGGATTTGAAGCTAACTCGTTTGTTTCGCATGCAGTTGAAGCTAAATCATGTATATCACAATATTTGAAGCTAAACCATTTGTTTCGCATGGATTTGAAGGTAAATATTCTACTTCGCATTGATTTGAAATTAAATCATGTGTTACGCTTGGATTTAAAGCTCACTCGTTTGTTTCACCTGCACTTGAAGCTTTATCACTTATATCGCAAGTAGAAGAAGCTAAATAATTTGTGTTGCATGGATTTGATGCTAACCCTTCTACTTCGCATTGATTTAAAGCTAAATCACGTGTTTCGCTTGGATTTGAAGCTAACTCGTTTGTTTCGCATGCAGTTGAAGCTAAATCATGTATATCACAATATTTGAAGCTAAACCATTTGTTTCGCATGGATTTGAAGGTAAATATTCTACTTCGCATTGATTTGAAATTAAATCATGTGTTACGCTTGGATTTTAAGCTCACTCGTTTGTTTCGCCTGCATTTGAAGCTTTGTCACTTATATCGCAAGTATAAGAAGCTAAATAGTTTGTGTTGCATGGATTTGATGCTAAGCCTTCTATTTCGCATTGATTTGAAACTAAATCATGTGTTTCGCTTGGATTTGAAGCTAACTCGTTTGTTTCGCATGCAGCTGAAGCTAAATCATGTATATCACAAGTATTCGAAGCTAAACCATTTGTTTCGCATGGATATGAAGGTAAATCTTCTACTTCGCATTGATTTGAAGCTAAATCATGTATTTCGCTTGGATTTGAAGCTAACACGTTTGTTTCGCATGCAACTGAAACTAAATCATGTATATCACAAGTATTTGAAGCTAAACCATTTGTTTCGCATGGATTTGAATGTAAATCTTCTACTTCGTATTGATTTGAAGTTAAATCATGTGTTAGGCTTGGATTTTAAGCTCACTCGTTTGTTTCGCCTGCATTTGAAGCTTTGTCACTTATATCGCAAGTATAAGAAGCTAAATAGTTTGTGTTGCATGGATTTGATGCTAAGCCTTCTATTTCGCATTGATTTGAAGCTAAATCATGTGTTTCGCTTGGATTTGAAGCTAACTCGTTTGTTTCGCATGCAACTGAAGCTAAATCATGTATATCACAAGTATTTTAAGCTAAACCATTTGTTTCGCATGGATATGAAGGTAAATCTTCTACTTCCCATTGATTTGAAGCTAAATCATGTATTTCGCTTGGATTTGAAGCTAACACGTTTGTTTCGCATGCAGCTGAAACTAAATCATGTATATCACAAGTATTTGAAGCTAAACCATTTGTTTCGCATGGATTTGAAGGTAAATCTTCTACTTCCCATTGATTTGAAGTTAAATCATGTGTTACGCTTGGATTTGAAGATCACTCGTTTGTTTCGCCTGCATTTGAAGCTTTATCACTTATATCGCAAGTATAAGAAGCTAAATAATTTGTGTTGCATGGATTTGATGCTAAGCCTTCTACTTCGCATTGATTTGAAGCTAAATCATGTGTTTCGCTTGGATTTGAAGCTAACTCATTTGATTCGCATGCAGCTGAAGCTAAATCATGTATATCACAAGAATTTGAAGCTAAATAATTTGTGTCGCATGGATTTGATGCTAAGCCTTCTATTTCGCATAGGTTTGAAGCTAAATCATGTGTGTCGCTTGGATTTCAAATCACTCGTTTGTTTCACCTGCATTTGAAGCTATATCACTTATATCGCAAGTATTCGAAGCTAAATATTTTGTGTAGCATGGATTTGATGCTAAGCCTTCTATTTCGCATTGATTTGAAGCTAAATCATGTGTTTCGCTTGGATTTGAAGCTAACTTGTTTGTTTCGCATGCAGTTGAAGCTAAAACATGTATATCACAAGTATTTGAAGCTAAACCATTTGTTTCGCATGGATTTGAAGGTAAATCTTCTACTTCGCATTGATTTGAAGTTAAATCATGTGTTACGCTTGGATTTGAAGCTAACTCGTTTGTTTCGCATGCAGTTGAAGCTAAATCATGTATATCAATATTTGAAGCTAAACCATTTGTTTCGCATGGATTTGAAGGTAAATATTCTACTTCGCATTGATTTGAAATTAAATCATGTGTTACGCTTGGATTTTAAGCTCACTCGTTTGTTTCGCCTGCATTTGAAGCTTTGTCACTTATATCGCAAGTATAAGAAGCTAAATAGTTTGTGTTGCATGGATTTGATGCTAAGCCTTCTATTTCGCATTGATTTGAAACTAAATCATGTGTTTCGCTTGGATTTAAAGCTAACTCGTTTGTTTCGCATGCAGCTGAAGCTAAATCATGTATATCACAAGTATTCGAAGCTAAACCATTTGTTTCGCATGGATATGAAGGTAAATCTTCTACTTCGCATTGATTTGAAGCTAAATCATGTATTTCGCTTGGATTTGAAGCTAACACGTTTGTTTCGCATGCAACTGAAACTAAATCATGTATATCACAAGTATTTGAACCTAAATAGTTTGTGTTGCATGGATTTGATGCTAAGCCTTCTATTTCGCATTGATTTGAAGCTAAATCATGTGTTTCGCTTGGATTTGAAGCTAACTCGTTTGTTTCGCATGCAACTGAAGCTAAATCATGTATATCACAAGTATTTTAAGCTAAACCATTTGTTTCGCATGGATTTGAAGGTAAATCTTCTACTTCCCATTGATTTGAAGTTAAATCAAGTGTTACGCTTGGATTTGAAGATCACTCGTTTGTTTCACTTGCATTTGAAGCTATATCACTTATATCGCAAATATATGAAGCTAAATAATTTGTGTTGCATGGATTTGATGCTAAGCCTTCTACTTCGCATTGATTTGAGGCTAAATCATGTGTTTCGTTTGGATTTGAAGCTAACTCGTTTGTTTCGCATGCAGTTGAAGCTAAATCATGTATATCACAAGTATCTGAAGCTAAACCATTTGTTTCGCATGGATTTGAAGGTAAATCTTCTACTTCGCATTGATTTGTATTTAAATCATGTGTTACGCTTGGATTTAAAGCTCACTCGTTTGTTTCGCCTGCATTTGAAGCTTTATCACTTATATCGCAAGTATAAGAAGCTAAATAATTTGTGCTGCATGGATTTGATGCTAAGCCTTCTACTTCGCATTGATTTGAAGCTAAATCATGTGTTTCGCGTGGATTTGAAGCTAACTCGTTTGTTTCGCATGCAGCTGAAGCTAAATCATGTATATCGCAAGTATTTGAAGCTAAACCATTTGTTTCGCATGGATTTGAAGGTAAATCTTCTACTTCGCATTGACTTGAAGTTAAATCATGTGTTACGCTTGGATTTGAAGATCACTCGTGTGTTACGCCTGCATTTGAAGCTATATCACTTATATCGCAAGTATAAGAAGCTAAATAATTTGTGTTGCATGGATTTGATGGTAAGCCTTCTACTTCGCATTGATTTGAAGTTAAATCATGTGTTTCCCTTGGGTGTGAAGCTAAATCGTTTGTTTCGCATGCAGCTGAAGCAAATTCATGTGTATCACAAGTATTTGAAGCTAAACCATTTGTTTCGCATGGATTTGAATGTAAATCTTCTACTTCGTATCGATTTGAAGTTAAATCATGTGTTACGCTTGGATTTTAAGCTCACTCGTTTGTTTCGCCTGCATTTGAAGCTTTGTCACTTATATCGCAAGTATAAGAAGCTAAATAATTTGTGTTGCATGGATTTGATGCTAAGCCTTCTATTTCGCATTGATTTGAAGCTAAATCATGTGTTTCGCTTGGATTTGAAGCTAACTCGTTTGTTTCGCATGCAGCTGAAGCTAAATCATGTATATCGCAAGTATTTGAAGCTAAACCATTTGTTTCGCATGGATTTGAAGGTAAATCTTCTACTTCGCATTGACTTGAAGTTAAATCATGTGTAACGCTTGGATTTGAAGATCACTCGTGTGTTACGCCTGCATTTGAAGCTATATCACTTATATCGCAAGTATAAGAAGCTAAATAATTTGTGTTGCATGGATTTGATGGTAAGCCTTATACTTCGCATTGATTTGAAGCTAAATCATGTGTTTCGCTTGGATTTGAAGCTAACTCGTTTGTTTCGCATGCAGTTGAAGCTAAATCATGTATATCACACGTATTTGAAGCTAAACCATTTGTTTCGCATGGATTTGAAGGTAAATCTTCTACATCGGATTGATTTGAAGTTAAATCATGTGTTAAGCTTGGATTTCAAATCACTCGTTTGTTTCACCTGCATTTGAAGCTTTATCACTTATATTGCAAGTATAAGAAACTAAATAACTTGTGTTGCATGGATTTGATGCTAAGCCTTCTACTTCGCATTGATTTGCAGCTAAATCATGTGTTTCGCTTGGATTTGAAGCAAACTCGTTTGTTTCGCATGCAGATGGAGCTAAGTCATGTATATCACAAGTATTTGAAGCTTAGCCATTTGTTTCGCATGGATTTGAAGGTAAATCTTCTACTTCGCATTGATTTGAAGCTAAATCATGTATTTCGCTTGGATTTGAAGCTAACTCCTTTGTTGCGCATGCAGCTGAAGCTAAATCATGTATATCACAAGTATTTGAAGCTAAATAATTTGTGTCGCATGGATTTGATGCTAAGCCTTCTGTTTCGCATTGATTTGAAGCTCAATCATGTGTTTCGCTTGGATTTGAAGCTAACTCGTTTGTTTCGCATGCAGCTGAAGCTAAATCATGTATATCACAAGGATTTGAAGCTAAACCATTTGGTTCACATGGATTTGAAGGTAAATCTTCTACTTCCCATTGAGTTGAAGTTAAATCATGTGTTACGCTTGGATTTGAAGATCACTCGTTTGTTTCACCTGCATTTGAAGCTATATCACTTATATCGCAAGTATACGAAGCTAAATAATTTGTGTCGCATGGATTTGGTGCTAAGCCTTCTATTTCGCATTGATTTGAAGCCCAATCATGTGTTACGCTTGGATTTAAAGCTCACTCGTTTGTTTCGCCTGCTTTTGAAGCTTTATCACTTATATCGCAAGTGTAAGAAGCTAAATAATTTGTGTTGCATCGATTTGATGCTAAGCCTTCTACTTCGCATTGATTTGAAGCTAAATCATGTGTTTCGCTTGGATTTGAAGCTAACTCGTTTGTTTCGCATTCAGCTGAAGCTAAATCATGTGTATCACAAGTATTTGAAGCTAAAACGTTTCTTTCGCATGGATTTGATGCTAAGCCTTCTACTTCCCAATGATTTGAAGTTAAATCATGTGTTTCGCTTGGATTTGAAGCTAACTCGTTTGTTTCGCATGCAGTTGAAGCTAAATCATGTATATCACAAGTATTTGAAGCTAAACCATTTGTTTCGAATGGATTTGAAGGTAAATCTTTTACTTCCCACTGATCTGAAGTCAAATCATGTGTTACGCTGGGATTTGAATATCACTCGTTTGTTTCGCCTGCATTTGATGCTTTATCACTTACATCGCAAGTATAAGAAGCTAAATAATTTGAGTTGCATGGATTTGATGCTAAGCCTTCTACTTCGCATTGATTTGAAGCTAAATCATGTGTTTCGCTTGGATTTGAAGCTAACTCGTTTGTTTCGCATTCAGCTGAAGCTAAATCATGTGTATCACAAGTATTTGAAGCTAAAACGTTTCTTTCGCATGGATTTGATGGTAAATCTGCTACTTCCCAATGATTTGAAGTTAAATCATGTGTTTCGCTTGGATTTGAAGCTAACTCGTTTGTTTCGCATGCAGTTGAAGCTAAATCATGTATATCACAAGTATTTGAAGCTAAACCATTTGTTTCGAATGGATTTGAAGGTAAATCTTTTACTTCCCACTGATCTGAAGTCAAATCATGTGTTACGCTGGGATTTGAATATCACTCGTTTGTTTCGCCTGCATTTGATGCTTTATCACTTACATCGCAAGTATAAGAAGCTAAATAATTTGTGTTGCATGGATTTGATGCTAAGCCTTCTACTTCGCATTGATTTGAAGCTAAATCATGTGTTTCGCTTGGATTTGAAGCTAACTCGTTTGTTTCGCATGCAGCTGAAGCTAAATCATGTATATCACAAGTATTTGAAGCTAAACCATTTGTTTCGCATGGATTTGAAGGTAAATCTTCTACTTCGCATTGATTTGAAGTTAAATCATGTGTTACGCTTGGATTTAAAGCTCACTCGTTTGTTTCGCCTGCATTTGAAGCTTTATCACTTATATCGCAAGTATAAGACGCTAAATAACTTGTGTTGCATGGATTTGATGCTAAGACTTCTACTTCGCATTGATTTGAAGCTAAATCATGTGTTTCGCTTGGATTTGAAGCTAACTCGTTTGTTTCGCATGCAGTTGAAGCTAAATCATGTATATCACAAGTATTTGAAGCTAAACCATTTGTTTCGCATGGATTTGAAGGTAAATCTTCTACTTCGCATTGATTTGAAGTCAAATCATGTGTTACGCTTGGATTTAAAGCTCACTCGTTTGTTTCGCCTGCATTTGAAGCTATATCACTTATATCGCAAGTATACGAAGCTGAATATTTTGTGTAGCATGGATTTGATGCTAAGCCTTCTATTTCGCATTGATTTGAAGCTAAATCATGTGTTTCGCTTGGATTTGAAGCTAACTTGTTTGTTTCGCATGCAGTTGAAGCTAAAACATGTATATCACAAGTATTTGAAGCTAAACCATTTGTTTCGCATGGATTTGAAGGTAAATCTTCTACTTCGTATTGATTTGAAGTCAAATCATGTGTTACACTTGGATTTAAAGCTCACTCGTTTGTTTCACCTGCATTTGAAGCTTTATCACTTATATCGCAAGTATAAGAAACTAAATAACTTGTGTTGCATGGATTTGATGCTAAGCCTTCTACTTCGCATTGATTTGCAGCTAAATCATGTGTTTCGCTTGGATTTGAAGCAAACTCGTTTGTTTCGCATGCAGATGAAGCTAAGTCATGTATATCACAAGTATTTGAAGCTTAGCCATTTGTTTCGCATGGATTTGAAGGTAAATCTTCTACTTCGCATTGATTTGAAGCTAAATCATGTATTTCGCTTGGATTTGAAGCTAACTCCTTTGTTGCGCATGCAGCTGAAGCTAAATCATGTATATCACAAGTATTTGAAGCTAAATAATTTGTGTCGCATGGATTTGATGCTAAGCCTTCTGTTTCGCATTGATTTGAAGCTCAATCATGTGTTTCGCTTGGATTTGAAGCAAACTCGTTTGTTTCGCATGCAGATGAAGCTAAGTCATGTATATCACAAGTATTTGAAGCTTAGCCATTTGTTTCGCATGGATTTGAAGGTAAATCTTCTACTTCGCATTGATTTGAAGTTAAATCATGTGTTAAGCTTGGATTTGAAGATCACTCGTTTGTTTCACCTGCATTTGAAGCTTTATCACTTATATCGCAAGTATAAGAAGCTAAATAATTTGTATTGCATGGATTTGATGCTAAGCCTTCTACTTCGCATTGATTTGAAGCTAAATCATGTGTTTCGCTTGGATTTGTAGCTAACTCGTTTGTTTCGCATTCAGCTGAAGCTAAATCATGTACATCACAAGTATTTGAAGCTAAACCATTTGTTTCGCGTGGATTTGAAGGTAAATCTTCTACTTCGCATTGATTTGAAGTTAAATCATGTGTTACGTTTGAATTTAAAGCTCACTCGTTTGTTTCACCTGCATTTGAAGCTTTATCACTTATATCGCAAGTATAAGAAGCTAAATAATTTGTGTTGCATGGATTTGATGCTAAGCCTTCTACTTCGCATTGATTTGAAGCTAAATCATGTGTTTCGCTTGGATTTGAAGCAAACTCGTTTGTTTCGCATGCAGATGAAGCTAAGTCATGTATATCACAAGTATTTGAAGCTTAGCCATTTGTTTCGCATGGATTTGAAGGTAAATCTTCTACTTCGCATTGATTTGAAGTTAAATCATGTGTTACGCTTGGATTTAAAGCTCACTCGTTTGTTTCGCCTGCATTTGAAGCTTTATCACTTATATCGCAAGTATAAGAAGCTAAATAATTTGTGTTGCATGGATTTGATGCTAAGCCTTCTACTTCGCATTAATTTGAAGCTAAATCATGTGTTTCGCTTGGATTTGAAGCTAACTCGTTTGTTTCGCATGCAGCTGAAGCTAAATCATGTATATCACAAGTATTTGAAGCTAAACCATTTGTCTCGCATGGATTTGAAGGTAAATCTTCTACTTCGCATTGATTTGAAGCTAAATCATGTATTTCGCTTGGATATGAAGCTAACACGTTTGTTTCGCATGCAGCTGAAGCTAAATCATGTATATCACAAGTATTTGAAGCTAAACCATTTGTTTCGCATGGATTTGAAGGTAAATCTTCAACTTCCCATTGATTTGAAGTTAAATCATGTGTTACGCTTGGATTTGAAGATCACTCGTTTGTTTCGTATGCAGCTGAAGCTAAATCATGTATATCACAAGAATTTGAAGCTAAAGCACTTGTTTCGCATGGATTTGAAAGTAAATCTTCTACTTCGTATTGATTTGAATTTAAATCATGTGTTACGCTTGGATTTTAAACTCACTCGTTTGTTTCGCCTGCATTTGAAGCTTTGTCACTTATATCGCAAGTATAGGAAGCTAAATAATTTATGTTGCATGGATTTGATGCTAAGCCTTCTACTTCGCATTGATTTGAAGCTAAATCATGTGTTTCGCTTGGATTTGAAGGTAACTCGTTTGTTTCGCGTGCAGTTGGAGCTAAATCATGTATATCACAAGTATTTGAAGCTAAACCATTTGTTTCGCATGGATTTGAAGATAAATCTTCTACTTCGCATTGATTTGAAGTTAAATCATGTGTTACGCTTGGATCTAAAGCTTACTCGTTTGTTTCGCCTGCATTTGAAGCTTTATCACTTATATCGCAAGTATAAGAAGCTAAATAATTTGTGTTGCATGGATTTGATGCTAAGCCTTCTACTTCGCATTGATTTGAAGCTAAATCATGTGTTTCGCATGGATTTGAAGCTAACTCGTTTGTTTCGCATGCAGCTGAAGCTAAATCATGTATATCACAAGTATTTGAAGCTAAACCATTTGTTTCGCATGGATTTGAAGGTAAATCTTCTACTTCCCATTGATTTGAAGTTAAATCAAGTGTTACGCTTGGATTTGAAGATCACTCGTTTGTTTCACCTGCATTTGAAGCTATATCACTTATATCGCAAATATATGAAGCTAAATAATTTGTGTTGCATGGATTTGATGCTAAGCCTTCTACTTCGTATTGATTTGAGGCTAAATCATGTGTTTCGTTTGGATTTGAAGCTAACTCGTTTGTTTCGCATGCAGTTGAAGCTAAATCATGTATATCACAAGTATCTGAAGCTAAACCATTTGTTTCGCATGGATTTGAAGGTAAATCTTCTACTTCGCATTGATTTGTATTTAAATCATGTGTTACGCTTGGATTTAAAGCTCACTCGTTTGTTTCGCCTGCATTTGAAGCTTTATCACTTATATCGCAAGTATAAGAAGCTAAATAATTTGTGCTGCATGGATTTGATGCTAAGCCTTCTACTTCGCATTGATTTGAAGCTAAATCATGTGTTTCGCGTGGATTTGAAGCTAACTCGTTTGTTTCGCATGCAGCTGAAGCTAAATCATGTATATCGCAAGTATTTGAAGCTAAACCATTTGTTTCGCATGGTTTTGAAGGTAAATCTTCTACTTCGCATTGATTTGAAGCTAAATCATGTATTTCGCTTGGATTTGAAGCTAACTCCTTTGTTGCGCATGCAGCTGAAGCTAAATCATGTATATCACAAGTATTTGAAGCTAAATAATTTGTGTCGCATGGATTTGATGCTAAGCCTTCTGTTTCGCATTGATTTGAAGCTCAATCATGTGTTTCGCTTGGATTTGAAGCTAACTCGTTTGTTTCGCATTCAGCTGAAGCTAAATCATGTATATCACAAGTATTTGAAGCTAAAACGTTTCTTTCGCATGGATTTGATGGTAAATCTGCTACTTCCCAATGATTTGAAGTTAAATCATGTGTTAAGCTTGGATTTGAAGATCACTCGTTTGTTTCACCTGCATTTGAAGATTTATCACTTATATCGCAAGTATAAGAAGCTAAATAATTTGTATTGCATGGATTTGATGCTAAGCCTTCTACTTCGCATTGATTTGAAGCTAAATCATGTGTTTCGCTTGGATTTGTAGCTAACTCGTTTGTTTCGCATTCAGCTGAAGCTAAATCATGTACATCACAAGTATTTGAAGCTAAACCATTTGTTTCGCGTGGATTTGAAGGTAAATCTTCTACTTCGCATTGATTTGAAGTTAAATCATGTGTTACGTTTGAATTTAAAGCTCACTCGTTTGTTTCACCTGCATTTGAAGCTTTATCACTTATATCGCAAGTATAAGAAGCTAAATAATTTGTGTTGCATGGATTTGATGCTAAGCCTTCTACTTCGCATTGATTTGAAGCTAAATCATGTGTTTCGCTTGGATTTGAAGCAAACTCGTTTGTTTCGCATGCAGATGAAGCTAAGTCATGTATATCACAAGTATTTGAAGCTTAGCCATTTGTTTCGCATGGATTTGAAGGTAAATCTTCTACTTCGCATTGATTTGAAGTTAAATCATGTGTTACGCTTGGATTTAAAGCTCACTCGTTTGTTTCACCTGCATTTGAAGCTTTATCACTTATATCGCAAGTATAAGAAGCTAAATAATTTGTGTTGCATGGATTTGATGCTAAGCCTTCTACTTCGCATTGATTTGAAGCTAAATCATGTGTTTCGCTTGGATTTGAAGCTAACTCGTTTGTTTCGCATGCAGTTGAAGCTAAATCATGTATATCACAAGTATTTGAAGCTAAACCATTTGTTTCGCATGGATTTGAAGGTAAATCTTCAACTTCCCATTGATTTGAAGTTAAATCATGTGTTATGCTTGGATTTGAAGATCACTCCTTTGTTTCGTATGCAGCTGAAGCTAAATCATGTATATTACAAGAATTTGAAGCTAAACCACTTGTTTCGCATGGATTTGAAAGTAAATCTTCTACTTCGTATTGATTTGAATTTAAATCATGTGTTCCGCTTGGATTTGAAGCTAACTCGTTTGTTTCGCATGCAGTTGAAGCTAAATCATGTATATCACAAGTATTTGAAGCTAAACCATTTGTTTCGCATGGATTTGAAGGTAAATCTTCTACTTCGAATTGATTTGAAGTTAAATCATGTGTTACGCTTGGATTTAAAGCTCACTCGTTTGTTTCGCCTGCATTTGAAGCTTTATCACTTATATCGCAAGTATAAGAAGCTAAATAATTTGTGTTGCATGGATTTGATGCTAAGCCTTCTACTTCGCATTAATTTGAAGCTAAATCATGTGTTTCGCTTGGATTTGAAGCTAACTCGTTTGTTTCGCATGCAGCTGAAGCTAAATCATGTATATCACAAGTATTTGAAGCTAAACCATTTGTCTCGCATGGATTTGAAGGTAAATCTTCTACTTCGCATTGATTTGAAGCTAAATCATGTATTTCGCTTGGATATGAAGCTAACACGTTTGTTTCGCATGCAGCTGAAGCTAAATCATGTATATCACAAGTATTTGAAGCTAAACCATTTGTTTCGCATGGATTTGAAGGTAAATCTTCAACTTCCCATTGATTTGAAGTTAAATCATGTGTTACGCTTGGATTTGAAGATCACTCGTTTGTTTCGTATGCAGCTGAAGCTAAATCATGTATATCACAAGAATTTGAAGCTAAACCACTTGTTTCGCATGGATTTGAAAGTAAATCTTCTACTTCGTATTGATTTGAACTTAAATCATGTGTTACGCTTGGATTTTAAACTCACTCGTTTGTTTCGCCTGCATTTGAAGCTTTGTCACTTATATCGCAAGTATAGGAAGCTAAATAATTTATGTTGCATGGATTTGATGCTAAGCCTTCTACTTCGCATTGATTTGAAGCTGAATCATGTGTTTCGCTTGGATTTGAAGGTAACTCGTTTGTTTCGCGTGCAGTTGGAGCTAAATCATGTATATCACAAGTATTTGAAGCTAAACCATTTGTTTCGCATGGATTTGAAGATAAATCTTCTACTTCGCATTGATTTGAAGTTAAATCATGTGTTACGCTTGGATCTAAAGCTTACTCGTTTGTTTCGCCTGCATTTGAAGCTTTATCACTTATATCGCAAGTATAAGAAGCTAAATAATTTGTGTTGCATGGATTTGATGCTAAGCCTTCTACTTCGCATTGATTTGAAGCTAAATCATGTGTTTCGCATGGATTTGAAGCTAACTCGTTTGTTTCGCATGCAGCTGAAGCTAAATCATGTATATCACAAGTATTTGAAGCTAAACCATTTGTTTCGCATGGATTTGAAGGTAAATCTTCTACTTCCCATTGATTTGAAGTTAAATCAAGTGTTACGCTTGGATTTGAAGATCACTCGTTTGTTTCACTTGCATTTGAAGCTATATCACTTATATCGCAAATATATGAAGCTAAATAATTTGTGTTGCATGGATTTGATGCTAAGCCTTCTACTTCGCATTGATTTGAGGCTAAATCATGTGTTTCGTTTGGATTTGAAGCTAACTCGTTTGTTTCGCATGCAGTTGAAGCTAAATCATGTATATCACAAGTATCTGAAGATAAACCATTTGTTTCGCATGGATTTGAAGGTAAATCTTCTACTTCGCATTGATTTGTATTTAAATCATGTGTTACGCTTGGATTTAAAGCTCACTCGTTTGTTTCGCCTGCATTTGAAGCTTTATCACTTATATCGCAAGTATAAGAAGCTAAATAATTTGTGCTGCATGGATTTGATGCTAAGCCTTCTACTTCGCATTGATTTGAAGCTAAATCATGTGTTTCGCGTGGATTTGAAGCTAACTCGTTTGTTTCGCATGCAGCTGAAGCTAAATCATGTATATCGCAAGTATTTGAAGCTAAACCATTTGTTTCGCATGGATTTGAAGGTAAATCTTCTACTTCGCATTGACTTGAAGTTAAATCATGTGTTACGCTTGGATTTGAAGATCACTCGTGTGTTACGCCTGCATTTGAAGCTATATCACTTATATCGCAAGTATAAGAAGCTAAATAATTTGTGTTGCATGGATTTGATGGTAAGCCTTCTACTTCGCATTGATTTGAAGTTAAATCATGTGTTTCCCTTGGGTGTGAAGCTAAATCGTTTGTTTCGCATGCAGCTGAAGCAAATTCATGTGTATCACAAGTATTTGAAGCTAAACCATTTGTTTCGCATGGATTTGAATGTAAATCTTCTACTTCGTATCGATTTGAAGTTAAATCATGTGTTACGCTTGGATTTTAAGCTCACTCGTTTGTTTCGCCTGCATTTGATGCTTTGTCACTTATATCGCAAGTATAAGAAGCTAAATAATTTGTGTTGCATGGATTTGATGCTAAGCCTTCTATTTCGCATTGATTTGAAGCTAAATCATGTGTTTCGCTTGGATTTGAAGCTAACTCGTTTGTTTCGCATGCAGCTGAAGCTAAATCATGTATATCGCAAGTATTTGAAGCTAAACCATTTGTTTCGCATGGATTTGAAGGTAAATCTTCTACTTCGCATTGACTTGAAGTTAAATCATGTGTAACGCTTGGATTTGAAGATCACTCGTGTGTTACGCCTGCATTTGAAGCTATATCACTTATATCGCAAGTATAAGAAGCTAAATAATTTGTGTTGCATGGATTTGATGGTAAGCCTTATACTTCGCATTGATTTGAAGCTAAATCATGTGTTTCGCTTGGATTTGAAGCTAACTCGTTTGTTTCGCATGCAGTTGAAGCTAAATCATGTATATCACACGTATTTGAAGCTAAACCATTTGTTTCGCATGGATTTGAAGGTAAATCTTCTACATCGGATTGATTTGAAGTTAAATCATGTGTTAAGCTTGGATTTCAAATCACTCGTTTGTTTCACCTGCATTTGAAGCTTTATCACTTATATTGCAAGTATAAGAAACTAAATAACTTGTGTTGCATGGATTTGATGCTAAGCCTTCTACTTCGCATTGATTTGCAGCTAAATCATGTGTTTCGCTTGGATTTGAAGCAAACTCGTTTGTTTCGCATGCAGATGGAGCTAAGTCATGTATATCACAAGTATTTGAAGCTTAGCCATTTGTTTCGCATGGATTTGAAGGTAAATCTTCTACTTCGCATTGATTTGAAGCTAAATCATGTATTTCGCTTGGATTTGAAGCTAACTCCTTTGTTGCGCATGCAGCTGAAGCTAAATCATGTATATCACAAGTATTTGAAGCTAAATAATTTGTGTCGCATGGATTTGATGCTAAGCCTTCTGTTTCGCATTGATTTGAAGCTCAATCATGTGTTTCGCTTGGATTTGAAGCTAACTCGTTTGTTTCGCATGCAGCTGAAGCTAAATCATGTATATCACAAGGATTTGAAGCTAAACCATTTGGTTCACATGGATTTGAAGGTAAATCTTCTACTTCCCATTGAGTTGAAGTTCAATCATGTGTTACGCTTGGATTTGAAGATCACTCGTTTGTTTCACCTGCATTTGAAGCTATATCACTTATATCGCAAGTATACGAAGCTAAATAATTTGTGTCGCATGGATTTGGTGCTAAGCCTTCTATTTCGCATTGATTTGAAGCCCAATCATGTGTTACGCTTGGATTTAAAGCTCACTCGTTTGTTTCGCCTGCTTTTGAAGCTTTATCACTTATATCGCAAGTGTAAGAAGCTAAATAATTTGTGTTGCATCGATTTGATGCTAAGCCTTCTACTTCGCATTGATTTGAAGCTAAATCATGTGTTTCGCTTGGATTTGAAGCTAACTCGTTTGTTTCGCATTCAGCTGAAGCTAAATCATGTGTATCACAAGTATTTGAAGCTAAACCGTTTGTTTCGCGTGGATTTGAAGGTAAATCTTCTACTTCGCATTGATTTGAAGTTAAATCATGTGTTACGCTTGGATTTAAAGCTCACTCGTTTGTTTCACCTGCATTTGAAGCTTTATCACTTATATCGCAAGTATAAGAAGCTAAATAATTTGTGTTGCATGGATTTGATGCTAAGCCTTCTACTTCGCATTGATTTGAAGCTAAATCATGTGTTTCGCTTGGATTTGAAGCAAACTCGTTTGTTTCGCATGCAGATGAAGCTAAGTCATGTATATCACAAGTATTTGAAGCTTAGCCATTTGTTTCGCATGGATTTGAAGGTAAATCTTCTACTTCGCATTGATTTGAAGTTAAATCATGTGTTACGCTTGGATTTAAAGCTCACTCGTTTGTTTCACCTGCATTTGAAGCTTTATCACTTATATCGCAAGTATAAGAAGCTAAATAATTTGTGTTGCATGGATTTGATGCTAAGCCTTCTACTTCGCATTGATTTGAAGCTAAATCATGAGTTTCGCTTGGATTTGAAGCTAACTCGTTTGTTTCGCATGCAGTTGAAGCTAAATCATGTATATCACAAGTATTTGAAGCTAAACCATTTGTTTCGCATGGATTTGAAGGTAAATCTTCTACTTCCCACTGATCTGAAGTTAAATCATGTGTTACGCTTGGATTTGAATATCACTCGTTTGTTTCGCCTGCATTTGATGCTTTATCACTTACATCGCAAGTATAAGAAGCTAAATAATTTGTGCTGCATGGATTTGATGCTAAGCCTTCTACTTCGCATTGATTTGAAGCTAAATCATGTGTTTCGCGTGGATTTGAAGCTAACTCGTTTGTTTCGCATGCAGCTGAAGCTAAATCATGTATATCGCAAGTATTTGAAGCTAAACCATTTGTTTCGCATGGATTTGAAGGTAAATCTTCTACTTCGCATTGACTTGAAGTTAAATCATGTGTTACGCTTGGATTTGAAGATCACTCGTGTGTTACGCCTGCATTTGAAGCTATATCACTTATATCGCAAGTATAAGAAGCTAAATAATTTGTGTTGCATGGATTTGACGGTAAGACTTCTACTTCGCATTGATTTGAAGTTAAATCATGTGTTTCCCTTGGGTGTGAAGCTAAATCGTTTGTTTCGCATGCAGCTGAAGCAAATTCATGTGTATCACAAGTATTTGAAGCTAAACCATTTGTTTCGCATGGATTTGAATGTAAATCTTCTACTTCGTATCGATTTGAAGTTAAATCATGTGTTACGCTTGGATTTTAAGCACACTCGTTTGTTTCGCCTGCATTTGAAGCTTTGTCACTTATATCGCAAGTATAAGAAGCTAAATAATTTGTGTTGCATGGATTTGATGCTAAGCCTTCTATTTCGCATTGATTTGAAGCTAAATCATGTGTTTCGCTTGGATTTGAAGCTAACTCGTTTGTTTCGCATGCAGCTGAAGCTAAATCATGTATATCACAAGTATTTGAAGCTAAACCATTTGTTTCGCATGGATTTGAAGATAAATCTTCTACTTCCCATTGATTTGAAGTTAAATCATGTGTTACGCTTGGATTTGAAGATCACTCGTTTGTTTCGCCTGCATTTGAAGCTTTATCACTTATATCGCAAGTATAAGAAGCTAAATAATTTGTGTTGCATGGATTTGATGCTAAGCCTTCTACTTCGCATTCATTTGAAGCTAAATCATGTGTTTCGCTTGGATTTGAAGCTAACTCGTTTGTTTCGCATGCAGCTGAAGCTAAATCATGTATATCACAAGTATTTGAAGCTAAACCATTTGTTTCGCATGGATATGAAGGTAAATCTTCTACTTCGCATTGATTTGAAGCTAAATCATGTATTTCGCTTGGATATGAAGCTAACACGTTTGTTTCGCATGCAGCTGAAGATAAATCATGTATATCACAAGTATTTGAAGCTAAACCACATGTTTCGCATGGATTTGAAGGTAAATCTTCTACTTCGTATTGATTTGAATTTAAATCATGTGTTACGCTTGGATTTTAAACTCACTCGTTTGTTTCGCCTGCATTTGAAGCTTTGTCACTTATATCGCAAGTATAGGAAGCTAAATAATTTTTGTTGCATGGATTTGATGCTAAGCCTTCTACTTCGCATTGATTTGAAGCTAAATCATGTGTTTCGCTTGGATTTGAAGCTAACTCGTTTGTTCCGCATGCAGTTGAAGCTAAATCATGTATATCACAAGTATTTGAAGCTAAACCATTTGTTTCGCATGGATTTGAAGGTAAATCTTCTACTTCCCATTGATTTGAAGTTAAATCAAGTGTTACGCTTGGATTTGAAGATCACTCGTTTGTTTCACCTGCATTTGAAGCTATATCACTTATATCGCAAATATATGAAGCTAAATAATTTGTGTTGCATGGATTTGATGCTAAGCCTTCTACTTCGCATTGATTTGAGGCTAAATCATGTGTTTCGTTTGGATTTGAAGCTAACTCGTTTGTTTCGCATGCAGTTGAAGCTAAATCATGTATATCACAAGTATCTGAAGCTAAACCATTTGTTTCGCATGGATTTGAAGGTAAATCTTCTACTTCGCATTGATTTGTATTTAAATCATGTGTTACGCTTGGATTTAAAGCTCACTCGTTTGTTTCGCCTGCATTTGAAGCTTTATCACTTATATCGCAAGTATAAGAAGCTAAATAATTTGTGCTGCATGGATTTGATGCTAAGCCTTCTACTTCGCATTGATTTGAAGTTAAATCATGTGTTTCCCTTGGGTGTGAAGCTAAATCGTTTGTTTCGCATGCAGCTGAAGCAAATTCATGTGTATCACAAGTATTTGAAGCTAAACCATTTGTTTCGCATGGATTTGAATGTAAATCTTCTACTTCGTATCGATTTGAAGTTAAATCATGTGTTACGCTTGGATTTTAAGCTCACTCGTTTGTTTCGCCTGCATTTGAAGCTTTGTCACTTATATCGCAAGTATAAGAAGCTAAATAATTTGTGTTGCATGGATTTGATGCTAAGCCTTCTATTTCGCATTGATTTGAAGCTAAATCATGTGTTTCGCTTGGATTTGAAGCTAACTCGTTTGTTTCGCATGCAGCTGAAGCTAAATCATGTATATCGCAAGTATTTGAAGCTAAACCATTTGTTTCGCATGGATTTGAAGGTAAATCTTCTACTTCGCATTGACTTGAAGTTAAATCATGTGTAACGCTTGGATTTGAAGATCACTCGTGTGTTACGCCTGCATTTGAAGCTATATCACTTATATCGCAAGTATAAGAAGCTAAATAATTTGTGTTGCATGGATTTGATGGTAAGCCTTATACTTCGCATTGATTTGAAGCTAAATCATGTGTTTCGCTTGGATTTGAAGCTAACTCGTTTGTTTCGCATGCAGTTGAAGCTAAATCATGTATATCACACGTATTTGAAGCTAAACCATTTGTTTCGCATGGATTTGAAGGTAAATCTTCTACATCGGATTGATTTGAAGTTAAATCATGTGTTAAGCTTGGATTTCAAATCACTCGTTTGTTTCACCTGCATTTGAAGCTTTATCACTTATATTGCAAGTATAAGAAACTAAATAACTTGTGTTGCATGGATTTGATGCTAAGCCTTCTACTTCGCATTGATTTGCAGCTAAATCATGTGTTTCGCTTGGATTTGAAGCAAACTCGTTTGTTTCGCATGCAGATGGAGCTAAGTCATGTATATCACAAGTATTTGAAGCTTAGCCATTTGTTTCGCATGGATTTGAAGGGAAATCTTCTACTTCGCATTGATTTGAAGCTAAATCATGTATTTCGCTTGGATTTGAAGCTAACTCCTTTGTTGCGCATGCAGCTGAAGCTAAATCATGTATATCACAAGTATTTGAAGCTAAATAATTTGTGTCGCATGGATTTGATGCTAAGCCTTCTGTTTCGCATTGATTTGAAGCTCAAACATGTGTTTCGCTTGGATTTGAAGCTAACTCGTTTGTTTCGCATGCAGCTGAAGCTAAATCATGTATATCACAAGGATTTGAAGCTAAACCATTTGGTTCACATGGATTTGAAGGTAAATCTTCTACTTCCCATTGAGTTGAAGTTAAATCATGTGTTACGCTTGGATTTGAAGATCACCCGTTTGTTTCACCTGCATTTGAAGCTATATCACTTATATCGCAAGTATACGAAGCTAAATAATTTGTGTCGCATGGATTTGGTGCTAAGCCTTCTATTTCGCATTGATTTGAAGCCCAATCATGTGTTACGCTTGGATTTAAAGCTCACTCGTTTGTTTCGCCTGCTTTTGAAGCTTTATCACTTATATCGCAAGTGTAAGAAGCTAAATAATTTGTGTTGCATCGATTTGATGCTAAGCCTTCTACTTCGCATTGATTTGAAGCTAAATCATGTGTTTCGCTTGGATTTGAAGCTAACTCGTTTGTTTCGCATTCAGCTGAAGCTAAATCATGTGTATCACAAGTATTTGAAGCTAAAACGTTTCTTTCGCATGGATTTGATGGTAAATCTGCTACTTCCCAATGATTTGAAGTTAAATCATGTGTTAAGCTTGGATTTGAAGATCACTCGTTTGTTTCACCTGCATTTGAAGCTTTATCACTTATATCGCAAGTATAAGAAGCTAAATAATTTGTATTGCATGGATTTGATGCTAAGCCTTCTACTTCGCATTGATTTGAAGCTAAATAATGTGTTTCGCTTGGATTTGTAGCTAACTCGTTTGTTTCGCATTCAGCTGAAGCTAAATCATGTATATCACAAGTATTTGAAGCTAAACCGTTTGTTTCGCGTGGATTTGAAGGTAAATCTTCTACTTCCCATTGATTTGAAGTTAAATCAAGTGTTACGCTTGGATTTGAATATCACTCGTTTGTTTCGCCTGCATTTGATGCTTTATCACTTACATCGCAAGTATAAGAAGCTAAATAATTTGTGCTGCATGGATTTGATGCTAAGCCTTCTACTTCGCATTGATTTGAAGCTAAATCATGTGTTTCGCGTGGATTTGAAGCTAACTCGTTTGTTTCGCATGCAGCTGAAGCTAAATCATGTATATCGCAAGTATTTGAAGCTAAACCATTTGTTTCGCATGGATTTGAAGGTAAATCTTCTACTTCGCATTGACTTGAAGTTAAATCATGTGTTACGCTTGGATTTGAAGATCACTCGTGTGTTACGCCTGCATTTGAAGCTATATCACTTATATCGCAAGTATAAGAAGCTAAATAATTTGTGTTGCATGGATTTGACGGTAAGCCTTCTACTTCGCATTGATTTGAAGTTAAATCATGTGTTTCCCTTGGGTGTGAAGCTAAATCGTTTGTTTCGCATGCAGCTGAAGCAAATTCATGTGTATCACAACTATTTGAAGCTAAACCATTTGTTTCGCATGGATTTGAATGTAAATCTTCTACTTCGTATCGATTTGAAGTTAAATCATGTGTTACGCTTGGATTTTAAGCACACTCGTTTGTTTCGCCTGCATTTGAAGCTTTGTCACTTATATCGCAAGTATAAGAAGCTAAATAATTTGTGTTGCATGGATTTGATGCTAAGCCTTCTATTTCGCATTGATTTGAAGCTAAATCATGTGTTTCGCTTGGATTTGAAGCTAACTCGTTTGTTTCGCATGCAGCTGAAGCTAAATCATGTATATCACAAGTATTTGAAGCTAAACCATTTGTTTCGCATGGATATGAAGGTAAATCTTCTACTTCGCATTGATTTGAAGCTAAATCATGTATTTCGCTTGGATTTGAAGCTAACACGTTTGTTTCGCATGCAGCTGAAGCTAAATCATGTATATCACAAGTATTTGAAGCTAAACCATTTGTTTCGCATGGATTTGAAGATAAATCTTCTACTTCCCATTGATTTGAAGTTAAATCATGTGTTACGCTTGGATTTGAAGATCACTCGTTTGTTTCGCCTGCATTTGAAGCTTTATCACTTATATCGCAAGTATAAGAAGCTAAATAATTTGTGTTGCATGGATTTGATGCTAAGCCTTCTACTTCGCATTGATTTGAAGCTAAATCATGTGTTTCGCTTGGATTTGAAGCTAACTCGTTTGTTTCGCATGCAGCTGAAGCTAAATCATGTATATCACAAGTATTTGAAGCTAAACCATTTGTTTCGCATGGATATGAAGGTAAATCTTCTACTTCGCATTGATTTGAAGCTAAATCATGTATTTCGCTTGGATATGAAGCTAACACGTTTGTTTCGCATGCAGCTGAAGATAAATCATGTATATCACAAGTATTTGAAGCTAAACCACATGTTTCGCATGGATTTGAAGGTAAATCTTCTACTTCGTATTGATTTGAATTTAAATCATGTGTTACGCTTGGATTTTAAACTCACTCGTTTGTTTCGCCTGCATTTGAAGCTTTGTCACTTATATCGCAAGTATAGGAAGCTAAATAATTTTTGTTGCATGGATTTGATGCTAAGCCTTCTACTTCGCATTGATTTGAAGCTAAATCATGTGTTTCGCTTGGATTTGAAGCTAACTCGTTTGTTCCGCATGCAGTTGAAGCTAAATCATGTATATCACAAGTATTTGAAGCTAAACCATTTGTTTCGCATGGATTTGAAGGTAAATCTTCTACTTCGCATTGATTTGAAGTTAAATCATGTGTTACGCTTGAATTTAAAGCTCACTCGTTTGTTTCACCTGCATTTGAAGCTTTATCACTTATATCGCAAGTATAAGAAACTAAATAACTTGTGTTGCATGGATTTGATGCTAAGCCTTCTACTTCGCATTGATTTGAAGCTAAATCATGTGTTTCGCTTGGATTTGAAGCTAACTCGTTTGTTTCGCATGCAGCTGAAGCTAAATCATGTATATCACAAGAATTTGAAGCTAAATAATTTGTGTCGCATGGATTTGATGCTAAGCCTTCTATTTCGCATAGGTTTGAAGCTAAATCATGTGTGTCGCTTGGATTTGAAGCTAACTCGTTTGTTTCGCATGCATTTGAAGCTTTATCACTTATATCGCAAGTATAAGAGGCTAAATAATTTGTGTTGCATGGATTTGATGCTAACCCTTCTACTTCGCATTGATTTGAAGCTAAATCATGTGTATCGCTTTGATTTGAAGCTAACTCGTATGTTTCGCATTCAGCTGAAGCTAAATCATGTATATCACAAGTATTTGAAGCTAAGCCATTTGTTTCGCATGGATTTGAAGGTAAATCTTCTACTTCCCATTGATTTGAAGTTAAATCAAGTGTTACGCTTGGATTTGAAGATCACTCGTTTGTTTCACCTGCATTTGAAGCTATATCAGTTATATCGCAAGTAAATGAAGCTAAATAATTTGTGTTGCATGGATTTGATGCTAAGCCTTCTACTTCGCATTGATTTGAAGCTAAATCATGTATATCGCAAGTATTTGAAGCTAAACCATTTGTTTCGCATGCAGTTGAAGCTAAATCATGTATATCACAAGTATCTGAAGCTAAACCATTTGTTTCGCATGGATTTGAAGGTAAATCTTCTACTTCGCATTGATTTGTATTTAAATCATGTGTTACGCTTGGATTTAAAGCTCACTCGTTTGTTTCGCCTGCATTTGAAGCTTTATCACTTATATCGCAAGTATAAGAAGCTAAATAATTTGTGCTGCATGGATTTGATGCTAAGCCTTCTACTTCGCATTGATTTGAAGTTAAATCATGTGTTTCCCTTGGGTGTGAAGCTAAATCGTTTGTTTCGCATGCAGCTGAAGCAAATTCATGTGTATCACAAGTATTTGAAGCTAAACCATTTGTTTCGCATGGATTTGAATGTAAATCTTCTACTTCGTATCGATTTGAAGTTAAATCATGTGTTACGCTTGGATTTTAAGCTCACTCGTTTGTTTCGCCTGCATTTGAAGCTTTGTCACTTATATCGCAAGTATAAGAAGCTAAATAATTTGTGTTGCATGGATTTGATGCTAAGCCTTCTATTTCGCATTGATTTGAAGCTAAATCATGTGTTTCGCTTGGATTTGAAGCTAACTCGTTTGTTTCGCATGCAGCTGAAGCTAAATCATGTATATCGCAAGTATTTGAAGCTAAACCATTTGTTTCGCATGGATTTGAAGGTAAATCTTCTACTTCGCATTGACTTGAAGTTAAATCATGTGTAACGCTTGGATTTGAAGATCACTCGTGTGTTACGCCTGCATTTGAAGCTATATCACTTATATCGCAAGTATAAGAAGCTAAATAATTTGTGTTGCATGGATTTGATGGTAAGCCTTATACTTCGCATTGATTTGAAGCTAAATCATGTGTTTCGCTTGGATTTGAAGCTAACTCGTTTGTTTCGCATGCAGTTGAAGCTAAATCATGTATATCACACGTATTTGAAGCTAAACCATTTGTTTCGCATGGATTTGAAGGTAAATCTTCTACATCGGATTGATTTGAAGTTAAATCATGTGTTAAGCTTGGATTTCAAATCACTCGTTTGTTTCACCTGCATTTGAAGCTTTATCACTTATATTGCAAGTATAAGAAACTAAATAACTTGTGTTGCATGGATTTGATGCTAAGCCTTCTACTTCGCATTGATTTGCAGCTAAATCATGTGTTTCGCTTGGATTTGAAGCAAACTCGTTTGTTTCGCATGCAGATGGAGCTAAGTCATGTATATCACAAGTATTTGAAGCTTAGCCATTTGTTTCGCATGGATTTGAAGGGAAATCTTCTACTTCGCATTGATTTGAAGCTAAATCATGTATTTCGCTTGGATTTGAAGCTAACTCCTTTGTTGCGCATGCAGCTGAAGCTAAATCATGTATATCACAAGTATTTGAAGCTAAATAATTTGTGTCGCATGGATTTGATGCTAAGCCTTCTGTTTCGCATTGATTTGAAGCTCAAACATGTGTTTCGCTTGGATTTGAAGCTAACTCGTTTGTTTCGCATGCAGCTGAAGCTAAATCATGTATATCACAAGGATTTGAAGCTAAACCATTTGGTTCACATGGATTTGAAGGTAAATCTTCTACTTCCCATTGAGTTGAAGTTAAATCATGTGTTACGCTTGGATTTGAAGATCACCCGTTTGTTTCACCTGCATTTGAAGCTATATCACTTATATCGCAAGTATACGAAGCTAAATAATTTGTGTCGCATGGATTTGGTGCTAAGCCTTCTATTTCGCATTGATTTGAAGCCCAATCATGTGTTACGCTTGGATTTAAAGCTCACTCGTTTGTTTCGCCTGCTTTTGAAGCTTTATCACTTATATCGCAAGTGTAAGAAGCTAAATAATTTGTGTTGCATCGATTTGATGCTAAGCCTTCTACTTCGCATTGATTTGAAGCTAAATCATGTGTTTCGCTTGGATTTGAAGCTAACTCGTTTGTTTCGCATTCAGCTGAAGCTAAATCATGTGTATCACAAGTATTTGAAGCTAAAACGTTTCTTTCGCATGGATTTGATGGTAAATCTGCTACTTCCCAATGATTTGAAGTTAAATCATGTGTTAAGCTTGGATTTGAAGATCACTCGTTTGTTTCACCTGCATTTGAAGCTTTATCACTTATATCGCAAGTATAAGAAGCTAAATAATTTGTATTGCATGGATTTGATGCTAAGCCTTCTACTTCGCATTGATTTGAAGCTAAATAATGTGTTTCGCTTGGATTTGTAGCTAACTCGTTTGTTTCGCATTCAGCTGAAGCTAAATCATGTATATCACAAGTATTTGAAGCTAAACCGTTTGTTTCGCGTGGATTTGAAGGTAAATCTTCTACTTCCCATTGATTTGAAGTTAAATCAAGTGTTACGCTTGGATTTGAATATCACTCGTTTGTTTCGCCTGCATTTGATGCTTTATCACTTACATCGCAAGTATAAGAAGCTAAATAATTTGTGCTGCATGGATTTGATGCTAAGCCTTCTACTTCGCATTGATTTGAAGCTAAATCATGTGTTTCGCGTGGATTTGAAGCTAACTCGTTTGTTTCGCATGCAGCTGAAGCTAAATCATGTATATCGCAAGTATTTGAAGCTAAACCATTTGTTTCGCATGGATTTGAAGGTAAATCTTCTACTTCGCATTGACTTGAAGTTAAATCATGTGTTACGCTTGGATTTGAAGATCACTCGTGTGTTACGCCTGCATTTGAAGCTATATCACTTATATCGCAAGTATAAGAAGCTAAATAATTTGTGTTGCATGGATTTGACGGTAAGCCTTCTACTTCGCATTGATTTGAAGTTAAATCATGTGTTTCCCTTGGGTGTGAAGCTAAATCGTTTGTTTCGCATGCAGCTGAAGCAAATTCATGTGTATCACAACTATTTGAAGCTAAACCATTTGTTTCGCATGGATTTGAATGTAAATCTTCTACTTCGTATCGATTTGAAGTTAAATCATGTGTTACGCTTGGATTTTAAGCACACTCGTTTGTTTCGCCTGCATTTGAAGCTTTGTCACTTATATCGCAAGTATAAGAAGCTAAATAATTTGTGTTGCATGGATTTGATGCTAAGCCTTCTATTTCGCATTGATTTGAAGCTAAATCATGTGTTTCGCTTGGATTTGAAGCTAACTCGTTTGTTTCGCATGCAGCTGAAGCTAAATCATGTATATCACAAGTATTTGAAGCTAAACCATTTGTTTCGCATGGATATGAAGGTAAATCTTCTACTTCGCATTGATTTGAAGCTAAATCATGTATTTCGCTTGGATTTGAAGCTAACACGTTTGTTTCGCATGCAGCTGAAGCTAAATCATGTATATCACAAGTATTTGAAGCTAAACCATTTGTTTCGCATGGATTTGAAGATAAATCTTCTACTTCCCATTGATTTGAAGTTAAATCATGTGTTACGCTTGGATTTGAAGATCACTCGTTTGTTTCGCCTGCATTTGAAGCTTTATCACTTATATCGCAAGTATAAGAAGCTAAATAATTTGTGTTGCATGGATTTGATGCTAAGCCTTCTACTTCGCATTGATTTGAAGCTAAATCATGTGTTTCGCTTGGATTTGAAGCTAACTCGTTTGTTTCGCATGCAGCTGAAGCTAAATCATGTATATCACAAGTATTTGAAGCTAAACCATTTGTTTCGCATGGATATGAAGGTAAATCTTCTACTTCGCATTGATTTGAAGCTAAATCATGTATTTCGCTTGGATATGAAGCTAACACGTTTGTTTCGCATGCAGCTGAAGATAAATCATGTATATCACAAGTATTTGAAGCTAAACCACATGTTTCGCATGGATTTGAAGGTAAATCTTCTACTTCGTATTGATTTGAATTTAAATCATGTGTTACGCTTGGATTTTAAACTCACTCGTTTGTTTCGCCTGCATTTGAAGCTTTGTCACTTATATCGCAAGTATAGGAAGCTAAATAATTTTTGTTGCATGGATTTGATGCTAAGCCTTCTACTTCGCATTGATTTGAAGCTAAATCATGTGTTTCGCTTGGATTTGAAGCTAACTCGTTTGTTCCGCATGCAGTTGAAGCTAAATCATGTATATCACAAGTATTTGAAGCTAAACCATTTGTTTCGCATGGATTTGAAGGTAAATCTTCTACTTCGCATTGATTTGAAGTTAAATCATGTGTTACGCTTGAATTTAAAGCTCACTCGTTTGTTTCACCTGCATTTGAAGCTTTATCACTTATATCGCAAGTATAAGAAACTAAATAACTTGTGTTGCATGGATTTGATGCTAAGCCTTCTACTTCGCATTGATTTGAAGCTAAATCATGTGTTTCGCTTGGATTTGAAGCTAACTCGTTTGTTTCGCATGCAGCTGAAGCTAAATCATGTATATCACAAGAATTTGAAGCTAAATAATTTGTGTCGCATGGATTTGATGCTAAGCCTTCTATTTCGCATAGGTTTGAAGCTAAATCATGTGTGTCGCTTGGATTTGAAGCTAACTCGTTTGTTTCGCATGCATTTGAAGCTTTATCACTTATATCGCAAGTATAAGAGGCTAAATAATTTGTGTTGCATGGATTTGATGCTAACCCTTCTACTTCGCATTGATTTGAAGCTAAATCATGTGTATCGCTTTGATTTGAAGCTAACTCGTATGTTTCGCATTCAGCTGAAGCTAAATCATGTATATCACAAGTATTTGAAGCTAAGCCATTTGTTTCGCATGGATTTGAAGGTAAATCTTCTACTTCCCATTGATTTGAAGTTAAATCAAGTGTTACGCTTGGATTTGAAGATCACTCGTTTGTTTCACCTGCATTTGAAGCTATATCAGTTATATCGCAAGTAAATGAAGCTAAATAATTTGTGTTGCATGGATTTGATGCTAAGCCTTCTACTTCGCATTGATTTGAAGCTAAATCATGTGTTTCGCTTGGATTTGAAGCTAACTCGTTTGTTTCGCTTCAGTTGAAGCTAAATCATGTATATCACAAGTATTTAAAGCTAAACCATTTGTTTCGCATGGATTTGAAGATAAATCTTCTACTTCGGATTGATTTGAAGTTAAATCATGTGTTACGCTTGGATTTAAAGCTCACTCGTTTGTTTCACCTGCATTTGAAGCTTTATCACTTATATCGCAAGTATAAGAAGCTAACTAATTTGTGTTGCATGGATTTGATGCTAAGCCTTCTATTTCGCATTGATTTGAAGCTAAATCATGTGTTTCGCTTGGATTTGAAGCTAACTCGTTTGTTTCGCATGCAGCTGAAGCTAAATCATGTATATCACAAGTATTTGAAGCTAGACCATTTGTTTCGCATGGATTTGAAGGTAAATCTCCTACTTCGCATTGATTTGAAGTTAAATCATGTGTTACGCTTGGATTTTAAGATCACTCGTTTGTTTCACCTGCATTTGAAGCTATATCACTTATATCGCAAGTAAATGAAGCTAAGTAATTTGTGTTGCATGGATTTGATGCTAAGCCTTCTACTTCGCATTGATTTGAAGCTAAATCATGTGTTTCGTTTGGATTTGAAGCTAACTCGTTTGATTCGCATGCAGCTGAAGCTAAATCATGTATATCACAAGTATTTGAAGCTAAAACGTTTGTTTCGCATGGATTTGATGGTAAAACTGCTACTTCCCATTGATTTGAAGTTAAATCATGTGTTACGCTTGGATTTGAAGATCACTCGTTTGTTTCACCTGCAATTGAAGCTATATCACTTATATCGCAAGTATGCGAAGCTAAATAATTTGTGTCGCATGGATTTGATGCTAAGCCTTCTATTTCGCATAGATTTGAAGCTAAATCATGTGTTTCGCTTGGATTTGAAGCTAACACGTTTGTTTCGCATGCAGCTGAAGCTAAATCATGTATATCACAAGTATTTGATGCTAAGCCATTTGTTTCGCATGGATTTGAAGGTAAATCTTCTACTTCGCATTGATTTGAAGCTAAATTATGTATTTCGCTTGGACTTGAAGCTAACTCGTTTGTTTCGCATGATGTTGAAGCTAAATCATGTATATCACAGGTATTTGAAGCTCAACCATTTGTTTCGCATGGATTTGAAGGTAAATCTTCTACTTCGCATTGATTTGAAGTTAAATCATGTGTTACGCTTGGATTTAAAGATCACTCGTTTGTTTCACCTGCATTCGAAGCTTTATCACTTATATAGCAAGTATAAGAAACTAAATAATTTGTGTTGCATGGATTTGATGCTAAGCCTTCTACTTCGCATTCATTTGAAGCTAAATCTTGTGTTTCGCTTGGATTTGAAGCTAACTCGTTTGTTTCGCATGCAGTTGAAGCTAAATCATGTATATCACAAGTATTTGAAGCTAAGCCATTTGTTTCGCATGGATTTGAAGGTAAATCTTCTACTTCGCATTGATTTGAAGCTAAATCATGTATTTCGCTTGGACTTGAAGCTAACTCGTTTGTTTCGCATGCAGCTGAAGCTAAATCATGTATATCACAAGTATTTGAAGCTAAATAATTTGTGTCGCATGGATTTGATGCTAAGCCTTCTATTTCGCATTGATTTGAAGCTAAATCATGTGTATCGCTTGGATTTGAAGCTAGCTCGTTTGTTTCGCATGCATTTGAAGCTTTATCATTTATATCGCAAATATACGAAGCTAAATAATTTATGTCGCATGGATTTGATGCTAAGCCTTCTATTTCGCATTGATTTGAAGCTAAATCATGTGTTTCGCTTGGATTTGAAGCTAACTCGTTTGTTTCGCATGCAGTTGAAGCTAAATCATGTATATCACAAGTATTTGAAGCTAAGCCATTTGTTTCGCATGGATTTGAAGGTAAATCTTCTACTTCGCATTGATTTGAAGCTAAATCATGTATTTCGCTTGGACTTGAAGCTAACTCGTTTGTTTCGCATGCAGCTGAAGCTAAATCATGTATATCACAAGTATTTGAAGCTAAATAATTTGTGTCGCATGGATTTGATGCTAAGCCTTCTATTTCGCATTGATTTGAAGATAAATCATGTGTTACGCATGGATTTGAAGCTTACTCGTTTGTTTCGCCTGCATTTGAAGCTTTATCACTTATATCGCAAGTATAAGAAGCTAAATAATTTGTGTTGCATGGATTTGATGCTAAGCCTTCTACTTCGCATTGTTTTGAAGCTAAATCATGTGTTTCGCTTGGATTTGAAGCTAACTCGTTTGTTTCGCATGCAGCTGAAGCTAAATCATGTATATCACAAGTATTTGAAGCTAAACCATTTGTTTCGCATGGATTTCAAGGTAAATCTTTTACTTCGAATGGATTTGAAATTAAATCACGTGTAACGCTTGGATTTGAAGATCACTCGTTTGTTTCGTCTGCATTTGAAGCTATATCACTTATATCTCAAGTATACGAAGCTAAATAATTTGTGTCGCATGGATTTGATGCTAAGCCTTCTATTTCGCATTGATTTGAAGCTAAATCATGTGTTTCACTTGGATTTGAAGCTAAATCATGTGTTACGCTTGGATTTAAAGCTGACTCGTTTGTTTCGACTACATTTGAAGCTTTATCACTTATTTCGCAAGTATAAGAAGCTAAATAATTTGTGTTGCATGGATTTGATGCTAAGTCTTCTACTTCGCATTGATTTGAAGCTAAATCATGTGTTTCGCTTGGATTTGAAGCTAACTCGTTTGTTTCGCATGCAGTTGAAGCTAAATCATGTATATCACAAGTATTTGAAGCTAAGCCATTTGTTTCGCATGGATTTGAAGGTAAATCTTCTACTTCGCATTGATTTGAAGTTAAATCATGTGTTACGCTTGGATTTTAAGATCACTCGTTTGTTTCACCTGCATTTGAAGCTATATCACTTATATCGCAAGTAAATGAAGCTAAGTAATTTGTGTTGCATGGATTTGATGCTAAGCCTTCTACTTCGCATTGATTTGAAGCTAAATCATGTGTTTCGTTTGGATTTGAAGCTAACTCGTTTGATTCGCATGCAGCTGAAGCTAAATCATGTATATCACAAGTATTTGAAGCTAAAACGTTTGTTTCGCATGGATTTGATGGTAAAACTGCTACTTCCCATTGATTTGAAGTTAAATCATGTGTTACGCTTGGATTTGAAGATCACTCGTTTGTTTCACCTGCAATTGAAGCTATATCACTTATATCGCAAGTATGCGAAGCTAAATAATTTGTGTCGCATGGATTTGATGCTAAGCCTTCTATTTCGCATAGATTTGAAGCTAAATCATGTGTTTCGCTTGGATTTGAAGCTAACACGTTTGTTTCGCATGCAGCTGAAGCTAAATCATGTATATCACAAGTATTTGATGCTAAGCCATTTGTTTCGCATGGATTTGAAGGTAAATCTTCTACTTCGCATTGATTTGAAGCTAAATTATGTATTTCGCTTGGACTTGAAGCTAACTCGTTTGTTTCGCATGATGTTGAAGCTAAATCATGTATATCACAGGTATTTGAAGCTCAACCATTTGTTTCGCATGGATTTGAAGGTAAATCTTCTACTTCGCATTGATTTGAAGTTAAATCATGTGTTACGCTTGGATTTAAAGGTCACTCGTTTGTTTCACCTGCATTCGAAGCTTTATCACTTATATAGCAAGTATAAGAAACTAAATAATTTGTGTTACATGGATTTGATGCTAAGCCTTCTACTTCGCATTCATTTGAAGCTAAATCTTGTGTTTCGCTTGGATTTGAAGCTAACTCGTTTGTTTCGCATGCAGTTGAAGCTAAATCATGTATATCACAAGTATTTGAAGCTAAGCCATTTGTTTCGCATGGATTTGAAGGTAAATCTTCTACTTCGCATTGATTTGAAGCTAAATCATGTATTTCGCTTGGACTTGAAGCTAACTCGTTTGTTTCGCATGCAGCTGAAGCTAAATCATGTATATCACAAGTATTTGAAGCTAAATAATTTGTGTCGCATGGATTTGATGCTAAGCCTTCTATTTCGCATTGATTTGAAGCTAAATCATGTGTTTCGCTTGGATTTGAAGCTAACTCGTTTGTTTCGCATGCAGTTGAAGCTAAATCATGTATATCACAAGTATTTGAAGCTAAGCCATTTGTTTCGCATGGATTTGAAGGTAAATCTTCTACTTCGCATTGATTTGAAGCTAAATCATGTATTTCGCTTGGACTTGAAGCTAACTCGTTTGTTTCGCATGCAGCTGAAGCTAAATCATGTATATCACAAGTATTTGAAGCTAAATAATTTGTGTCGCATGGATTTGATGCTAAGCCTTCTATTTCGCATTGATTTGAAGATAAATCATATGTTACGCATGGATTTGAAGCTTACTCGTTTGTTTCGCCTGCATTTGAAGCTTTATCACTTATATCGCAAGTATAAGAAGCTAAATAATTTGTGTTGCATGGATTTGATGCTAAGCCTTCTACTTCGCATTGTTTTGAAGCTAAATCATGTGTTTCGCTTGGATTTGAAGCTAACTCGTTTGTTTCGCATGCAGCTGAAGCTAAATCATGTATATCACAAGTATTTGAAGCTAAACCATTTGTTTCGCATGGATTTCAAGGTAAATCTTTTACTTCGCATGGATTTGAAATTAAATCACGTGTTACGCTTGGATTTGAAGATCACTCGTTTGTTTCGTCTGCATTTGAAGCTATATCACTTATATCTCAAGTATACGAAGCTAAATAATTTGTGTCGCATGGATTTGATGCTAAGCCTTCTATTTCGCATTGATTTGAAGCTAAATCATGTGTTTCGCTTGGATTTGAAGCTAACTCGTTTGTTTCGCATGCAGTTGAAGCTAAATCATGTATATCACAAGTATTTGAAGCTAAGCCATTTGTTTCGCATGGATTTGAAGGTAAATCTTCTACTTCGCATTGATTTGAAGCTAAATCATGTATTTCGCTTGGACTTGAAGCTAACTCGTTTGTTTCGCATGCAGCTGAAGCTAAATCATGTATATCACAAGTATTTGAAGCTAAATAATTTGTGTCGCATGGATTTGATGCTAAGCCTTCTATTTCGCATTGATTTGAAGATAAATCATGTGTTACGCATGGATTTGAAGCTTACTCGTTTGTTTCGCCTGCATTTGAAGCTTTATCACTTATATCGCAAGTATAAGAAGCTAAATAATTTGTGTTGCATGGATTTGATGCTAAGCCTTCTACTTCGCATTGTTTTGAAGCTAAATCATGTGTTTCGCTTGGATTTGAAGCTAACTCGTTTGTTTCGCATGCAGCTGAAGCTAAATCATGTATATCACAAGTATTTGAAGCTAAACCATTTGTTTCGCATGGATTTCAAGGTAAATCTTTTACTTCGAATGGATTTGAAATTAAATCACGTGTAACGCTTGGATTTGAAGATCACTCGTTTGTTTCGTCTGCATTTGAAGCTATATCACTTATATCTCAAGTATACGAAGCTAAATAATTTGTGTCGCATGGATTTGATGCTAAGCCTTCTATTTCGCATTGATTTGAAGCTAAATCATGTGTTTCACTTGGATTTGAAGCTAAATCATGTGTTACGCTTGGATTTAAAGCTGACTCGTTTGTTTCGACTACATTTGAAGCTTTATCACTTATTTCGCAAGTATAAGAAGCTAAATAATTTGTGTTGCATGGATTTGATGCTAAGTCTTCTACTTCGCATTGATTTGAAGCTAAATCATGTGTTTCGCTTGGATTTGAAGCTAACTCGTTTGTTTCGCATGCAGTTGAAGCTAAATCATGTATATCACAAGTATTTGAAGCTAAGCCATTTGTTTCGCATGGATTTGAAGGTAAATCTTCTACTTCGCATTGATTTGAAGTTAAATCATGTGTTACGCTTGGATTTTAAGATCACTCGTTTGTTTCACCTGCATTTGAAGCTATATCACTTATATCGCAAGTAAATGAAGCTAAGTAATTTGTGTTGCATGGATTTGATGCTAAGCCTTCTACTTCGCATTGATTTGAAGCTAAATCATGTGTTTCGTTTGGATTTGAAGCTAACTCGTTTGATTCGCATGCAGCTGAAGCTAAATCATGTATATCACAAGTATTTGAAGCTAAAACGTTTGTTTCGCATGGATTTGATGGTAAAACTGCTACTTCCCATTGATTTGAAGTTAAATCATGTGTTACGCTTGGATTTGAAGATCACTCGTTTGTTTCACCTGCAATTGAAGCTATATCACTTATATCGCAAGTATGCGAAGCTAAATAATTTGTGTCGCATGGATTTGATGCTAAGCCTTCTATTTCGCATAGATTTGAAGCTAAATCATGTGTTTCGCTTGGATTTGAAGCTAACACGTTTGTTTCGCATGCAGCTGAAGCTAAATCATGTATATCACAAGTATTTGATGCTAAGCCATTTGTTTCGCATGGATTTGAAGGTAAATCTTCTACTTCGCATTGATTTGAAGCTAAATTATGTATTTCGCTTGGACTTGAAGCTAACTCGTTTGTTTCGCATGATGTTGAAGCTAAATCATGTATATCACAGGTATTTGAAGCTCAACCATTTGTTTCGCATGGATTTGAAGGTAAATCTTCTACTTCGCATTGATTTGAAGTTAAATCATGTGTTACGCTTGGATTTAAAGGTCACTCGTTTGTTTCACCTGCATTCGAAGCTTTATCACTTATATAGCAAGTATAAGAAACTAAATAATTTGTGTTACATGGATTTGATGCTAAGCCTTCTACTTCGCATTCATTTGAAGCTAAATCTTGTGTTTCGCTTGGATTTGAAGCTAACTCGTTTGTTTCGCATGCAGTTGAAGCTAAATCATGTATATCACAAGTATTTGAAGCTAAGCCATTTGTTTCGCATGGATTTGAAGGTAAATCTTCTACTTCGCATTGATTTGAAGCTAAATCATGTATTTCGCTTGGACTTGAAGCTAACTCGTTTGTTTCGCATGCAGCTGAAGCTAAATCATGTATATCACAAGTATTTGAAGCTAAATAATTTGTGTCGCATGGATTTGATGCTAAGCCTTCTATTTCGCATTGATTTGAAGCTAAATCATGTGTTTCGCTTGGATTTGAAGCTAACTCGTTTGTTTCGCATGCAGTTGAAGCTAAATCATGTATATCACAAGTATTTGAAGCTAAGCCATTTGTTTCGCATGGATTTGAAGGTAAATCTTCTACTTCGCATTGATTTGAAGCTAAATCATGTATTTCGCTTGGACTTGAAGCTAACTCGTTTGTTTCGCATGCAGCTGAAGCTAAATCATGTATATCACAAGTATTTGAAGCTAAATAATTTGTGTCGCATGGATTTGATGCTAAGCCTTCTATTTCGCATTGATTTGAAGATAAATCATATGTTACGCATGGATTTGAAGCTTACTCGTTTGTTTCGCCTGCATTTGAAGCTTTGTCACTTATATCGCAAGTATAAGAAGCTAAATAATTTGTGTTGCATGGATTTGATGCTAAGCCTTCTACTTCGCATTGTTTTGAAGCTAAATCATGTGTTTCGCTTGGATTTGAAGCTAACTCGTTTGTTTCGCATGCAGCTGAAGCTAAATCATGTATATCACAAGTATTTGAAGCTAAACCATTTGTTTCGCATGGATTTCAAGGTAAATCTTTTACTTCGCATGGATTTGAAATTAAATCACGTGTTACGCTTGGATTTGAAGATCACTCGTTTGTTTCGTCTGCATTTGAAGCTATATCACTTATATCTCAAGTATACGAAGCTAAATAATTTGTGTCGCATGGATTTGATGCTAAGCCTTCTATTTCGCATTGATTTGAAGCTAAATCATGTGTTTCGCTTGGATTTGAAGCTAACTCGTTTGTTTCGCATGCAGTTGAAGCTAAATCATGTATATCACAAGTATTTGAAGCTAAGCCATTTGTTTCGCATGGATTTGAAGGTAAATCTTCTACTTCGCATTGATTTGAAGCTAAATCATGTATTTCGCTTGGACTTGAAGCTAACTCGTTTGTTTCGCATGCAGCTGAAGCTAAATCATGTATATCACAAGTATTTGAAGCTAAATAATTTGTTTCGCATGGATTTGATGCTAAGCCTTCTATTTCGCATTGATTTGAAGATAAATCATGTGTTACGCATGGATTTGAAGCTTACTCGTTTGTTTCGCCTGCATTTGAAGCTTTATCACTTATATCGCAAGTATAAGAAGCAAAATAATTTGTGTTGCATGGATTTGATGCTAAGCCTTCTACTTCGCATTGTTTTGAAGCTAAATCATGTGTTTCGCTTGGATTTGAAGCTAACTCGTTTGTTTCGCATGCAGCTGAAGCTAAATCATGTATATCACAAGTATTTGAAGCTAAACCATTTGTTTCGCATGGATTTCAAGGTTAATCTTTTACTTCGCATGGATTTGAAATTAAATCACGTGTTACGCTTGGATTTGAAGATCACTCGTTTGTTTCGTCTGCATTTGAAGCTATATCACTTATATCTCAAGTATACGAAGCTAAATAATTTGTGTCGCATGGACTTGATGCTAAGCCTTCTATTTCGCATTGATTTGAAGCTAAATCATGTGTTTCACTTGGATTTGAAGCTAAATCATGTGTTACGCTTGGATTTAAAGCTGACTCGTTTGTTTCGACTACATTTGAAGCTTTATCACTTATTTCGCAAGTATAAGAAGCTAAATAATTTGTGTTGCATGGATTTGATGCTAAGTCTTCTACTTCGCATTGATTTGAAGCTAAATCATGTGTTTCGCTTGGATTTGAAGCTAACTCGTTTGTTTCGCATGCAGTTGAAGCTAAATCATGTATATCACAAGTATCTGAAGCTAAACCATTTGTTTCGCATGGATTTGAAGGTAAATCTTCTACTTCGCATTGATTTGAAGCTAAATCATGTGTTTTGCTTGGATTTGAAGCTAACTCGTTTGTTTCGCATGCAGTTGAAGCTAAATCATGTATATCACAAGTATCTGAAGCTAAACCATTTGTTTCGCATGGATTTGAAGGTAAATCTTCTACTTCGCATTGATTTGAAGTTAAATCATGTGTTACACTTGGATTTAAAGCTCACTCGTTTGTTTCGTCTGCATTTGAAGCTATATCACTTATATCTCAAGTATACGAAGCTAAATAACTTGTGTCGCATGGATTTGATGCTAAGCCTTCTATTTCGCATTGATTTGAAGCTAAATCATGTGTTTCACTTGGATTTGAAGCTGAATCAAGTGTTTCGCTTGGATTTGAAGCTAACTCGTTTGTTTCGCATGCAGTTGAAGCTAAATCATGTATATCACAAGTATTTGAAGGTGAACCATTTGTTTCGCATGGATTTGAAATTAAATCACGTGTTACGCGTGGATTTGAAGATCACTCGTGTGTTTCGCCTGCATTTGATGCTATATCACTTATATCGCAAGTATAAGAAGCTAAATAATTTGTGTTGCATGGATTTGATGGTAAGCCTTCTACTTCGCATTGATTTGAAGCTAAATCATGTGTTTCGCTTGGATTTGAAGCTTACTCTTTTTGTTTCGCCTGCATTTGCAGCTTTATCACTTATATCGCAAGTATAAGAAGCTAAATAATTTGTGTTGCATGGATTTGATGCTAAGCCTTCTACTTCGCATTGATTTGAAGTTAAATCATGTGTTTCCCTTGGATTTGAAGCTAACTCGTTTGTTTCGCGTGCAGTTGAAGCTAAATCATGTATATCACAAGTATTTGAAGCTAAACCATTTGTTTCGCATGGATTTGAAGATAAGTCTTCTACTTCGGATTGATTTGAAGTTAAATCATGTGTTACGCTTGGATTTAAAGCTCACTCGTTTGTTTCACCTGCATTTGATGCTTTATCACTTACATCGCAAGTATAAGAAGCTAAATAATTTGTGCTGCATGGATTTGATGCTAAGCCTTCTACTTCGCATTGATTTGAAGTTAAATCATGTGTTACGCTTGGATTTGAAGATCACTCGTGTGTTTCGCCTGCATTTGATGCTATATCACTTATATCGCAAGTATAAGAAGCTAAATAATTTGTGTTGCATGGATTTGATGGTAAGCCTTCTACTTCGCATTGCTTTGAAGCTAAATCATGTGTTTCGCTTGGATTTGAAGCTTACTCTTTTTGTTTCGCCTGCATTTGCAGCTTTATCACTTATATCGCAAGTATAAGAAGCTAAATAATTTGTGTTGCATGGATTTGATGCTAAGCCTTCTACTTCGCATTGATTTGAAGTTAAATCATGTGTTTCCCTTGGATTTGAAGCTAACTCGTTTGTTTCGCGTGCAGTTGAAGCTAAATCATGTATATCACAAGTATTTGAAGCTAAACCATTTGTTTCGCATGGATTTGAAGATAAGTCTTCTACTTCGGATTGATTTGAAGTTAAATCATGTGTTACGCTTGGATTTAAAGCTCACTCGTTTGTTTCACCTGCATTTGATGCTTTATCACTTACATCGCAAGTATAAGAAGCTAAATAATTTGTGCTGCATGGATTTGATGCTAAGCCTTCTACTTCGCATTGATTTGAAGTTAAATCATGTGTTACGCTTGGATTTGAAGATCACTCGTGTGTTTCGCCTGCATTTGATGCTATATCACTTATATCGCAAGTATAAGAAGCTAAATAATTTGTGTTGCATGGATTTGATGGTAAGCCTTCTACTTCGCATTGCTTTGAAGCTAAATCATGTGTTTCGCTTGGATTTGAAGCTTACTCTTTTTGTTTCGCCTGCATTTGCAGCTTTATCACTTATATCGCAAGTATAAGAAGCTAAATAATTTGTGTTGCATGGATTTGATGCTAAGCCTTCTACTTCGCATTGATTTGAAGCTAAATCATGTGTTTCGCTTGGATTTGAAGCTAACTCGTTTGTTTCACCTGCATTTGAAGCTTTATCACTTATATCGCAAGTATAAGAAGCTAAATGATTTGTGTTGCATGGATTTGATGTTAAGCCTTCTACTTCGCATTGATTTGAAGCTAAATCATGTGTTTCGCTTGGATTTGAAGCTAACTCGTTTGTTTCGCATGCAGCTGAAACCAAATCATGTATATCACAAGCATTTGAAGCTAAACCATTTGTTTCGCATGGATTTGAACCTAAATCTTCTACTTCGCATTGATTTGAAGTTAAATCACGTGTTACGCTTGGATTTAAAGAGCACTCGTTTGTTTCGTCTATATCACTATATCGCAGCTATAGTGATAGCTATATCACTTATATCGCAAGTATACGAAGCTAAATAATTTGTGTCGCATGGATTTGAAGCTAAGCCTTCTATTTCGCATTGATTTGAAGCTAAATCATGTGTTTCGATTGGATTTGAAGCTAACTCGCTTGTTTCGCATGCAGCTGAAGCAAATTCATGTGTATCACAAGTATTTGAAGCTGAACCATTTGTTTCGCATGGATTTGAATTTAAATCACGTATTACGCTTGGATTTGAAGATCACTCGTTTGTTTCGCCTGCATTTGAAGCTTTATCACTTATATCGCAAGTATAAGAAGCTAAATAATTTGTGTTGCATGGATTTGATGCTAAGCCTTCTACTTCGCATTGATTTGAAGCTAAATCATGTGTTTCGCTTGGATTTGAAGCTAACTCGTTTGTTTCGCATGCAGTTGAAGCTAAACCATGTATATCACAAGTATTTGAAGCTAAACCATTTGTTTCGCATGGATTTGAAGATAAGTCTTCTACTTCGCATTGATTTGAAGTTAAATCATGTGTTACGCTTGGATCTAAAGCTTACTCGTTTGTTTCGCCTGCATTTGAAGCTTTATCACTTATATCGCAAGTATAAGAAGCTAAATACTTTGTGTTGCATGGATTTCATGCTAAGCCTTCTACTTCGCATTGATTTGAAGCTAAATCATGTGTTTCGCTTGGATTTGAAGCTAACTCGTTTGTTTCGCATGCAGCTGAAGCTAAATCATGTATATCACAAGTATTTGAAGCTAAACCATTTGTTTCGCATGGTTTGAAGGTAAATCTTCTACTTTCCATTGATTTGAAGTTAAATCAAGTTTTACGCTTGGATTTGAAGCTAACTCGTTTGTTTCGCATGCAGCTGAAGCTAAATCATGTATATCACAAGTATTTGAAGCTAAACCACTTGTTTCGCATGGATTTGAAGGTAAATCTTCTACTTCGTATTGATTTGAATTTAAATCATGTGTTTCCCTTGGATGTGAAGCTAAATCGTTTGTTTCGAATGCAGCTGAAACTAAATCATGTATATCACAAGTATTTGAAGCTAAACCATTTGTTTCGCATGGATTTAAAGGTAAATCTTCTACTTCGCATTGATTTGAAGCTAAATCATGTGTTTCGCTTGGATTTGAAGCTAACTCGTTTGTTTCGCATGCAGCTGAAGCTAAATCATGTATATCACAAGTATTTGAAGCTAGACCATTTGTTTCGCATGGATTTGAAGGTAAATCTTCTACTTCGCATTGATTTGAAGTTAAATCATGTGTTACGCTTGGATTTTAAGATCACTCGTTTGTTTCACCTGCATTTGAAGCTATATCACTTATATCGCAAGTAAATGAAGCTAAGTAATTTGTGTTGCATGGATTTGATGCTAAGCCTTCTACTTCGCATTGATTTGAAGCTAAATCATGTGTTTCGTTTGGATTTGAAGCTAACTCGTTTGATTCGCATGCAGCTGAAGCTAAATCATGTATATCACAAGTATTTGAAGCTAAAACGTTTGCTTCGCATGGATTTGATGGTAAAACTGCTACTTCCCATTGATTTGAAGTTAAATCATGTGTTACGCTTGGATTTGAAGATCACTCGTTTGTTTCACCTGCAATTGAAGCTATATCACTTATATCGCAAGTATGCGAAGCTAAATAATTTGTGTCGCATGGATTTGATGCTAAGCCTTCTATTTCGCATAGATTTGAAGCTAAATCATGTGTTTCGCTTGGATTTGAAGCTAACACGTTTGTTTCGCATGCAGCTGAAGCTAAATCATGTATATCACAAGTATTTGATGCTAAGCCATTCGTTTCGCATGGATTTGAAGGTAAATCTTCTACTGCGCATTGATTTGAAGCTAAATTATGTATTTCGCTTGGACTTGAAGCTAACTCGTTTGTTTCGCATGATGTTGAATCTAAATCATGTATATCACAGGTATTTGAAGCTCAACCATTTGTTTCGCATGGATTTGAAGGTAAATCTTCTACTTCGCATTGATTTGAAGTTAAATCATGTGTTACGCTTGGATTTAAAGGTCACTCGTTTGTTTCACCTGCATTCGAAGCTTTATCACTTATATAGCAAGTATAAGAAACTAAATAATTTGTGTTGCATGGATTTGATGCTAAGCCTTCTACTTCGCATTCATTTGAAGCTAAATCTTGTGTTTCGCTTGGATTTGAAGCTAACTCGTTTGTTTCGCATGCAGTTGAAGCTAAATCATGTATATCACAAGTATTTGAAGCTAAGCCATTTGTTTCGCATGGATTTGAAGGTAAATCTTCTACTTCGCATTGATTTGAAGCTAAATCATGTATTTCGCTTGGACTTGAAGCTAACTCGTTTGTTTCGCATGCAGCTGAAGCTAAATCATGTATATCACAAGTATTTGAAGCTAAATAATTTGTGTCGCATGGATTTGATGCTAAGCCTTCTATTTCGCATTGATTTGAAGATAAATCATATGTTACGCATGGATTTGAAGCTTACTCGTTTGTTTCGCCTGCATTTGAAGCTTTATCACTTATATCGCAAGTATAAGAAGCTAAATAATTTGTGTTGCATGGATTTGATGCTAAGCCTTCTACTTCGCATTGTTTTGAAGCTAAATCATGTGTTTCGCTTGGATTTGAAGCTAACTCGTTTGATTCGCATGCAGCTGAAGCTAAATCATGTATATCACAAGTATTTGAAGCTAAACCATTTGTTTCGCATGGATTTCAAGGTAAATCTTTTACTTCGCATGGATTTGAAATTAAATCACGTGTTACGCTTGGATTTGAAGATCACTCGTTTGTTTCGTCTGCATTTGAAGCTATATCACTTATATCTCAAGTATACGAAGCTAAATAATTTGTGTCGCATGGATTTGATGCTAAGCCTTCTATTTCGCATTGATTTGAAGCTAAATCATGTGTTTCGCTTGGATTTGAAGCTAACTCGTTTGTTTCGCATGCAGTTGAAGCTAAATCATGTATATCACAAGTATTTGAAGCTAAGCCATTTGTTTCGCATGGATTTGAAGGTAAATCTTCTACTTCGCATTGATTTGAAGCTAAATCATGTATTTCGCTTGGACTTGAAGCTAACTCGTTTGTTTCGCATGCAGCTGAAGCTAAATCATGTATATCACAAGTATTTGAAGCTAAATAATTTGTGTCGCATGGATTTGATGCTAAGCCTTCTATTTCGCATTGATTTGAAGATAAATCATGTGTTACGCATGGATTTGAAGCTTACTCGTTTGTTTCGCCTGCATTTGAAGCTTTATCACTTATATCGCAAGTATAAGAAGCTAAATAATTTGTGTTGCATGGATTTGATGCTAAGCCTTCTACTTCGCATTGTTTTGAAGCTAAATCATGTGTTTCGCTTGGATTTGAAGCTAACTCGTTTGTTTCGCATGCAGCTGAAGCTAAATCATGTATATCACAAGTATTTGAAGCTAAACCATTTGTTTCGCATGGATTTCAAGGTAAATCTTTTACTTCGCATGGATTTGAAATTAAATCACGTGTAACGCTTGGATTTGAAGATCACTCGTTTGTTTCGTCTGCATTTGAAGCTATATCACTTATATCTCAAGTATACGAAGCTAAATAATTTGTGTCGCATGGATTTGATGCTAAGCCTTCTATTTCGCATTGATTTGAAGCTAAATCATGTGTTTCACTTGGATTTGAAGCTAAATCATGTGTTACGCTTGGATTTAAAGCTGACTCGTTTGTTTCGACTACATTTGAAGCTTTATCACTTATTTCGCAAGTATAAGAAGCTAAATAATTTGTGTTGCATGGATTTGATGCTAAGTCTTCTACTTCGCATTGATTTGAAGCTAAATCATGTGTTTCGCTTGGATTTGAAGATAACTCGTTTGTTTCGCATGCAGTTGAAGCTAAATCATGTATATCACAAGTATTTGAAGCTAAGCCATTTGTTTCGCATGGATTTGAAGGTAAATCTTCTACTTCGCATTGATTTGAAGTTAAATCATGTGTTACGCTTGGATTTTAAGATCACTCGTTTGTTTCACCTGCATTTGAAGCTATATCACTTATATCGCAAGTAAATGAAGCTAAGTAATTTGTGTTGCATGGATTTGATGCTAAGCCTTCTACTTCGCATTGATTTGAAGCTAAATCATGTGTTTCGTTTGGATTTGAAGCTAACTCGTTTGATTCGCATGCAGCTGAAGCTAAATCATGTATATCACAAGTATTTGAAGCTAAAACGTTTGTTTCGCATGGATTTGATGGTAAAACTGCTACTTCCCATTGATTTGAAGTTAAATCATGTGTTACGCTTGGATTTGAAGATCACTCGTTTGTTTCACCTGCAATTGAAGCTATATCACTTATATCGCAAGTATGCGAAGCTAAATAATTTGTGTCGCATGGATTTGATGCTAAGCCTTCTATTTCGCATAGATTTGAAGCTAAATCATGTGTTTCGCTTGGATTTGAAGCTAACACGTTTGTTTCGCATGCAGCTGAAGCTAAATCATGTATATCACAAGTATTTGATGCTAAGCCATTTGTTTCGCATGGATTTGAAGGTAAATCTTCTACTTCGCATTGATTTGAAGCTAAATTATGTATTTCGCTTGGACTTGAAGCTAACTCGTTTGTTTCGCATGATGTTGAAGCTAAATCATGTATATCACAGGTATTTGAAGCTCAACCATTTGTTTCGCATGGATTTGAAGGTAAATCTTCTACTTCGCATTGATTTGAAGTTAAATCATGTGTTACGCTTGGATTTAAAGGTCACTCGTTTGTTTCACCTGCATTCGAAGCTTTATCACTTATATAGCAAGTATAAGAAACTAAATAATTTGTGTTGCATGGATTTGATGCTAAGCCTTCTACTTCGCATTCATTTGAAGCTAAATCTTGTGTTTCGCTTGGATTTGAATCTAACTCGTTTGTTTCGCATGCAGTTGAAGCTAAATCATGTATATCACAAGTATTTGAAGCTAAGCCATTTGTTTCGCATGGATTTGAAGGTAAATCTTCTACTTCGCATTGATTTGAAGCTAAATCATGTATTTCGCTTGGACTTGAAGCTAACTCGTTTGTTTCGCATGCAGCTGAAGCTAAATCATGTATATCACAAGTATTTGAAGCTAAATAATTTGTGTCGCATGGATTTGATGCTAAGCCTTCTATTTCGCATTGATTTGAAGCTAAATCATGTGTTTCGCTTGGATTTGAAGCTAACTCGTTTGTTTCGCATGCAGTTGAAGCTAAATCATGTATATCACAAGTATTTGAAGCTAAGCCATTTGTTTCGCATGGATTTGAAGGTAAATCTTCTACTTCGCATTGATTTGAAGCTAAATCATGTATTTCGCTTGGACTTGAAGCTAACTCGTTTGTTTCGCATGCAGCTGAAGCTAAATCATGTATATCACAAGTATTTGAAGCTAAATAATTTGTGTCGCATGGATTTGATGCTAAGCCTTCTATTTCGCATTGATTTGAAGATAAATCATATGTTACGCATGGATTTGAAGCTTACTCGTTTGTTTCGCCTGCATTTGAAGATTTATCACTTATATCGCAAGTATAAGAAGCTAAATAATTTGTGTCGCATGGATTTGATGCTAAGCCTTCTACTTCGCATTGTTTTGAAGCTAAATCATGTGTTTCGCTTGGATTTGAAGCTAACTCGTTTGTTTCGCATGCAGCTGAAGCTAAATCATGTATATCACAAGTATTTGAAGCTAAACCATTTGTTTCGCATGGATTTCAAGGTAAATCTTTTACTTCGCATGGATTTGAAATTAAATCACGTGTTACGCTTGGATTTGAAGATCACTCGTTTGTTTCGTCTGCATTTGAAGCTATATCACTTATATCTCAAGTATACGAAGCTAAATAATTTGTGTCGCATGGATTTGATGCTAAGCCTTCTATTTCGCATTGATTTGAAGCTAAATCATGTGTTTCGCTTGGATTTGAAGCTAACTCGTTTGTTTCGCATGCAGTTGAAGCTAAATCATGTATATCACAAGTATTTGAAGCTAAGCCATTTGTTTCGCATGGATTTGAAGGTAAATCTTCTACTTCGCATTGATTTGAAGCTAAATCATGTATTTCGCTTGGACTTGAAGCTAACTCGTTTGTTTCGCATGCAGCTGAAGCTAAATCATGTATATCACAAGTATTTGAAGCTAAATAATTTGTGTCGCATGGATTTGATGCTAAGCCTTCTATTTCGCATTGATTTGAAGATAAATCATGTGTTACGCATGGATTTGAAGCTTACTCGTTTGTTTCGCCTGCATTTGAAGCTTTATCACTTATATCGCAAGTATAAGAAGCAAAATAATTTGTGTTGCATGGATTTGATGCTAAGCCTTCTACTTCGCATTGTTTTGAAGCTAAATCATGTGTTTCGCTTGGATTTGAAGCTAACTCGTTTGTTTCGCATGCAGCTGAAGCTAAATCATGTATATCACAAGTATTTGAAGCTAAACCATTTGTTTCGCATGGATTTCAAGGTTAATCTTTTACTTCGCATGGATTTGAAATTAAATCACGTGTTACGCTTGGATTTGAAGATCACTCGTTTGTTTCGTCTGCATTTGAAGCTATATCACTTATATCTCAAGTATACGAAGCTAAATAATTTGTGTCGCATGGATTTGATGCTAAGCCTTCTATTTCGCATTGATTTGAAGCTAAATCATGTGTTTCACTTGGATTTGAAGCTAAATCATGTGTTACGCTTGGATTTAAAGCTGACTCGTTTGTTTCGACTACATTTGAAGCTTTATCACTTATTTCGCAAGTATAAGAAGCTAAATAATTTGTGTTGCATGGATTTGATGCTAAGTCTTCTACTTCGCATTGATTTGAAGCTAAATCATGTGTTTCGCTTGGATTTGAAGCTAACTCGTTTGTTTCGCATGCAGTTGAAGCTAAATCATGTATATCACAAGTATCTGAAGCTAAACCATTTGTTTCGCATGGATTTGAAGGTAAATCTTCTACTTCGCATTGATTTGAAGCTAAATCATGTGTTTTGCTTGGATTTGAAGCTAACTCGTTTGTTTCGCATGCAGTTGAAGCTAAATCATGTATATCACAAGTATCTGAAGCTAAACCATTTGTTTCGCATGGATTTGAAGGTAAATCTTCTACTTCGCATTGATTTGAAGTTAAATCATGTGTTACACTTGGATTTAAAGCTCACTCGTTTGTTTCGTCTGCATTTGAAGCTATATCACTTATATCTCAAGTATACGAAGCTAAATAACTTGTGTCGCATGGATTTGATGCTAAGCCTTCTATTTCGCATTGATTTGAAGCTAAATCATGTGTTTCACTTGGATTTGAAGCTGAATCAAGTGTTTCGCTTGGATTTGAAGCTAACTCGTTTGTTTCGCATGCAGTTGAAGCTAAATCATGTATATCACAAGTATTTGAAGGTGAACCATTTGTTTCGCATGGATTTGAAATTAAATCACGTGTTACGCGTGGATTTGAAGATCACTCGTGTGTTTCGCCTGCATTTGATGCTATATCACTTATATCGCAAGTATAAGAAGCTAAATAATTTGTGTTGCATGGATTTGATGGTAAGCCTTCTACTTCGCATTGATTTGAAGCTAAATCATGTGTTTCGCTTGGATTTGAAGCTTACTCTTTTTGTTTCGCCTGCATTTGCAGCTTTATCACTTATATCGCAAGTATAAGAAGCTAAATAATTTGTGTTGCATGGATTTGATGCTAAGCCTTCTACTTCGCATTGATTTGAAGTTAAATCATGTGTTTCCCTTGGATTTGAAGCTAACTCGTTTGTTTCGCGTGCAGTTGAAGCTAAATCATGTATATCACAAGTATTTGAAGCTAAACCATTTGTTTCGCATGGATTTGAAGATAAGTCTTCTACTTCGGATTGATTTGAAGTTAAATCATGTGTTACGCTTGGATTTAAAGCTCACTCGTTTGTTTCACCTGCATTTGATGCTTTATCACTTACATCGCAAGTATAAGAAGCTAAATAATTTGTGCTGCATGGATTTGATGCTAAGCCTTCTACTTCGCATTGATTTGAAGTTAAATCATGTGTTACGCTTGGATTTGAAGATCACTCGTGTGTTTCGCCTGCATTTGATGCTATATCACTTATATCGCAAGTATAAGAAGCTAAATAATTTGTGTTGCATGGATTTGATGGTAAGCCTTCTACTTCGCATTGCTTTGAAGCTAAATCATGTGTTTCGCTTGGATTTGAAGCTTACTCTTTTTGTTTCGCCTGCATTTGCAGCTTTATCACTTATATCGCAAGTATAAGAAGCTAAATAATTTGTGTTGCATGGATTTGATGCTAAGCCTTCTACTTCGCATTGATTTGAAGTTAAATCATGTGTTTCCCTTGGATTTGAAGCTAACTCGTTTGTTTCGCGTGCAGTTGAAGCTAAATCATGTATATCACAAGTATTTGAAGCTAAACCATTTGTTTCGCATGGATTTGAAGATAAGTCTTCTACTTCGGATTGATTTGAAGTTAAATCATGTGTTACGCTTGGATTTAAAGCTCACTCGTTTGTTTCACCTGCATTTGATGCTTTATCACTTACATCGCAAGTATAAGAAGCTAAATAATTTGTGCTGCATGGATTTGATGCTAAGCCTTCTACTTCGCATTGATTTGAAGTTAAATCATGTGTTACGCTTGGATTTGAAGATCACTCGTGTGTTTCGCCTGCATTTGATGCTATATCACTTATATCGCAAGTATAAGAAGCTAAATAATTTGTGTTGCATGGATTTGATGGTAAGCCTTCTACTTCGCATTGCTTTGAAGCTAAATCATGTGTTTCGCTTGGATTTGAAGCTTACTCTTTTTGTTTCGCCTGCATTTGCAGCTTTATCACTTATATCGCAAGTATAAGAAGCTAAATAATTTGTGTTGCATGGATTTGATGCTAAGCCTTCTACTTCGCATTGATTTGAAGCTAAATCATGTGTTTCGCTTGGATTTGAAGCTAACTCGTTTGTTTCGCCTGCATTTGAAGCTTTATCACTTATATCGCAAGTATAAGAAGCTAAATAATTTGTGTTGCATGGATTTGATGCTAAGCCTTCTACTTCGCATTGATTTGAAGCTAAATCATGTGTTTCGCTTGGATTTGAAGCTAACTCGTTTGTTTCGCATGCAGTTGAAGCTAAACCATGTATATCACAAGTATTTGAAGCTAAACCATTTGTTTCGCATGGATTTGAAGATAAGTCTTCTACTTCGCATTGATTTGAAGTTAAATCATGTGTTACGCTTGGATCTAAAGCTTACTCGTTTGTTTCGCCTGCATTTGAAGCTTTATCACTTATATCGCAAGTATAAGAAGCTAAATACTTTGTGTTGCATGGATTTCATGCTAAGCCTTCTACTTCGCATTGATTTGAAGCTAAATCATGTGTTTCGCTTGGATTTGAAGCTAACTCGTTTGTTTCGCATGCAGCTGAAGCTAAATCATGTATATCACAAGTATTTGAAGCTAAACCATTTGTTTCGCATGGTTTGAAGGTAAATCTTCTACTTTCCATTGATTTGAAGTTAAATCAAGTTTTACGCTTGGATTTGAAGCTAACTCGTTTGTTTCGCATGCAGCTGAAGCTAAATCATGTATATCACAAGTATTTGAAGCTAAACCACTTGTTTCGCATGGATTTGAAGGTAAATCTTCTACTTCGTATTGATTTGAATTTAAATCATGTGTTTCCCTTGGATGTGAAGCTAAATCGTTTGTTTCGAATGCAGCTGAAACTAAATCATGTATATCACAAGTATTTGAAGCTAAACCATTTGTTTCGCATGGATTTAAAGGTAAATCTTCTACTTCGCATTGATTTGAAGCTAAATCATGTGTTTCGCTTGGATTTGAAGCTAACTCGTTTGTTTCGCATGCAGCTGAAGCTAAATCATGTATATCACAAGTATTTGAAGCTAAACCATTTGTTTCGCATGGATTTCAAGGTAAATCTTTTACTTCGCATGGATTTGAAATTAAATCACGTGTAACGCTTGGATTTGAAGATCACTCGTTTGTTTCGTCTGCATTTGAAGCTATATCACTTATATCTCAAGTATACGAAGCTAAATAATTTGTGTCGCATGGATTTGATGCTAAGCCTTCTATTTCGCATTGATTTGAAGCTAAATCATGTGTTTCACTTGGATTTGAAGCTAAATCATGTGTTTCGCTTGGATTTAAAGCTGACTCGTTTGTTTCGACTACATTTGAAGCTTTATCACTTATTTCGCAAGTATAAGAAGCTAAATAATTTGTGTTGCATGGATTTGATGCTAAGTCTTCTACTTCGCATTGATTTGAAGCTAAATCATGTGTTTCGCTTGGATTTGAAGATAACTCGTTTGTTTCGCATGCAGTTGAAGCTAAATCATGTATATCACAAGTATTTGAAGCTAAGCCATTTGTTTCGCATGGATTTGAAGGTAAATCTTCTACTTCGCATTGATTTGAAGTTAAATCATGTGTTACGCTTGGATTTTAAGATCACTCGTTTGTTTCACCTGCATTTGAAGCTATATCACTTATATCGCAAGTAAATGAAGCTAAGTAATTTGTGTTGCATGGATTTGATGCTAAGCCTTCTACTTCGCATTGATTTGAAGCTAAATCATGTGTTTCGTTTGGATTTGAAGCTAACTCGTTTGATTCGCATGCAGCTGAAGCTAAATCATGTATATCACAAGTATTTGAAGCTAAAACGTTTGTTTCGCATGGATTTGATGGTAAAACTGCTACTTCCCATTGATTTGAAGTTAAATCATGTGTTACGCTTGGATTTGAAGATCACTCGTTTGTTTCACCTGCAATTGAAGCTATATCACTTATATCGCAAGTATGCGAAGCTAAATAATTTGTGTCGCATGGATTTGATGCTAAGCCTTCTATTTCGCATAGATTTGAAGCTAAATCATGTGTTTCGCTTGGATTTGAAGCTAACACGTTTGTTTCGCATGCAGCTGAAGCTAAATCATGTATATCACAAGTATTTGATGCTAAGCCATTTGTTTCGCATGGATTTGAAGGTAAATCTTCTACTTCGCATTGATTTGAAGCTAAATTATGTATTTCGCTTGGACTTGAAGCTAACTCGTTTGTTTCGCATGATGTTGAAGCTAAATCATGTATATCACAGGTATTTGAAGCTCAACCATTTGTTTCGCATGGATTTGAAGGTAAATCTTCTACTTCGCATTGATTTGAAGTTAAATCATGTGTTACGCTTGGATTTAAAGGTCACTCGTTTGTTTCACCTGCATTCGAAGCTTTATCACTTATATAGCAAGTATAAGAAACTAAATAATTTGTGTTGCATGGATTTGATGCTAAGCCTTCTACTTCGCATTCATTTGAAGCTAAATCTTGTGTTTCGCTTGGATTTGAAGCTAACTCGTTTGTTTCGCATGCAGTTGAAGCTAAATCATGTATATCACAAGTATTTGAAGCTAAGCCATTTGTTTCGCATGGATTTGAAGGTAAATCTTCTACTTCGCATTGATTTGAAGCTAAATCATGTATTTCGCTTGGACTTGAAGCTAACTCGTTTGTTTCGCATGCAGCTGAAGCTAAATCATGTATATCACAAGTATTTGAAGCTAAATAATTTGTGTCGCATGGATTTGATGCTAAGCCTTCTATTTCGCATTGATTTGAAGCTAAATCATGTGTATCGCTTGGATTTGAAGCTAGCTCGTTTGTTTCGCATGCATTTGAAGCTTTATCACTTATATCGCAAATATACGAAGCTAAATAATTTGTGTCGCATGGATTTGATGCTAAGCCTTCTACTTCGCATTGTTTTGAAGCTAAATCATGTGTTTCGCTTGGATTTGAAGCTAACTCGTTTGTTTCGCATGCAGCTGAAGCTAAATCATGTATATCACAAGTATTTGAAGCTAAACCATTTGTTTCGCATGGATTTCAAGGTAAATCTTTTACTTCGCATGGATTTGAAATTAAATCACGTGTTACGCTTGGATTTGAAGATCACTCGTTTGTTTCGTCTGCATTTGAAGCTATATCACTTATATCTCAAGTATACGAAGCTAAATAATTTGTGTCGCATGGATTTGATGCTAAGCCTTCTATTTCGCATTGATTTGAAGCTAAATCATGTGTTTCGCTTGGATTTGAAGCTAACTCGTTTGTTTCGCATGCAGTTGAAGCTAAATCATGTATATCACAAGTATTTGAAGCTAAGCCATTTGTTTCGCATGGATTTGAAGGTAAATCTTCTACTTCGCATTGATTTGAAGCTAAATCATGTATTTCGCTTGGACTTGAAGCTAACTCGTTTGTTTCGCATGCAGCTGAAGCTAAATCATGTATATCACAAGTATTTGAAGCTAAATAATTTGTGTCGCATGGATTTGATGCTAAGCCTTCTATTTCGCATTGATTTGAAGATAAATCATGTGTTACGCATGGATTTGAAGCTTACTCGTTTGTTTCGCCTGCATTTGAAGCTTTATCACTTATATCGCAAGTATAAGAAGCAAAATAATTTGTGTTGCATGGATTTGATGCTAAGCCTTCTACTTCGCATTGTTTTGAAGCTAAATCATGTGTTTCGCTTGGATTTGAAGCTAACTCGTTTGTTTCGCATGCAGCTGAAGCTAAATCATGTATATCACAAGTATTTGAAGCTAAACCATTTGTTTCGCATGGATTTCAAGGTAAATCTTTTACTTCGCATGGATTTGAAATTAAATCACGTGTTACGCTTGGATTTGAAGATCACTCGTTTGTTTCGTCTGCATTTGAAGCTATATCACTTATATCTCAAGTATACGAAGCTAAATAATTTGTGTCGCATGGATTTGATGCTAAGCCTTCTATTTCGCATTGATTTGAAGCTAAATCATGTGTTTCACTTGGATTTGAAGCTAAATCATGTGTTACGCTTGGATTTAAAGCTGACTCGTTTGTTTCGACTACATTTGAAGCTTTATCACTTATTTCGCAAGTATAAGAAGCTAAATAATTTGTGTTGCATGGATTTGATGCTAAGTCTTCTACTTCGCATTGATTTGAAGCTAAATCATGTGTTTCGCTTGGATTTGAAGCTAACTCGTTTGTTTCGCATGCAGTTGAAGCTAAATCATGTATATCACAAGTATCTGAAGCTAAACCATTTGTTTCGCATGGATTTGAAGGTAAATCTTCTACTTCGCATTGATTTGAAGCTAAATCATGTGTTTTGCTTGGATTTGAAGCTAACTCGTTTGTTTCGCATGCAGTTGAAGCTAAATCATGTATATCACAAGTATCTGAAGCTAAACCATTTGTTTCGCATGGATTTGAAGGTAAATCTTCTACTTCGCATTGATTTGAAGTTAAATCATGTGTTACACTTGGATTTAAAGCTCACTCGTTTGTTTCGTCTGCATTTGAAGCTATATCACTTATATCTCAAGTATACGAAGCTAAATAACTTGTGTCGCATGGATTTGATGCTAAGCCTTCTATTTCGCATTGATTTGAAGCTAAATCATGTGTTTCACTTGGATTTGAAACTGAATCAAGTGTTTCGCTTGGATTTGAAGCTAACTCGTTTGTTTCGCATGCAGTTGAAGCTAAATCATGTATATCACAAGTATTTGAAGGTGAACCATTTGTTTCGCATGGATTTGAAATTAAATCACGTGTTACGCGTGGATTTGAAGATCACTCGTGTGTTTCGCCTGCATTTGATGCTATATCACTTATATCGCAAGTATAAGAAGCTAAATAATTTGTGTTGCATGGATTTGATGGTAAGCCTTCTACTTCGCATTGATTTGAAGCTAAATCATGTGTTTCGCTTGGATTTGAAGCTTACTCTTTTTGTTTCGCCTGCATTTGCAGCTTTATCACTTATATCGCAAGTATAAGAAGCTAAATAATTTGTGTTGCATGGATTTGATGCTAAGCCTTCTACTTCGCATTGATTTGAAGTTAAATCATGTGTTTCCCTTGGATTTGAAGCTAACTCGTTTGTTTCGCGTGCAGTTGAAGCTAAATCATGTATATCACAAGTATTTGAAGCTAAACCATTTGTTTCGCATGGATTTGAAGATAAGTCTTCTACTTCGGATTGATTTGAAGTTAAATCATGTGTTACGCTTGGATTTAAAGCTCACTCGTTTGTTTCACCTGCATTTGATGCTTTATCACTTACATCGCAAGTATAAGAAGCTAAATAATTTGTGCTGCATGGATTTGATGCTAAGCCTTCTACTTCGCATTGATTTGAAGTTAAATCATGTGTTACGCTTGGATTTGAAGATCACTCGTGTGTTTCGCCTGCATTTGATGCTATATCACTTATATCGCAAGTATAAGAAGCTAAATAATTTGTGTTGCATGGATTTGATGGTAAGCCTTCTACTTCGCATTGCTTTGAAGCTAAATCATGTGTTTCGCTTGGATTTGAAGCTTACTCTTTTTGTTTCGCCTGCATTTGCAGCTTTATCACTTATATCGCAAGTATAAGAAGCTAAATAATTTGTGTTGCATGGATTTGATGCTAAGCCTTCTACTTCGCATTGATTTGAAGTTAAATCATGTGTTTCCCTTGGATTTGAAGCTAACTCGTTTGTTTCGCGTGCAGTTGAAGCTAAATCATGTATATCACAAGTATTTGAAGCTAAACCATTTGTTTCGCATGGATTTGAAGATAAGTCTTCTACTTCGGATTGATTTGAAGTTAAATCATGTGTTACGCTTGGATTTAAAGCTCACTCGTTTGTTTCACCTGCATTTGATGCTTTATCACTTACATCGCAAGTATAAGAAGCTAAATAATTTGTGCTGCATGGATTTGATGCTAAGCCTTCTACTTCGCATTGATTTGAAGTTAAATCATGTGTTACGCTTGGATTTGAAGATCACTCGTGTGTTTCGCCTGCATTTGATGCTATATCACTTATATCGCAAGTATAAGAAGCTAAATAATTTGTGTTGCATGGATTTGATGGTAAGCCTTCTACTTCGCATTGCTTTGAAGCTAAATCATGTGTTTCGCTTGGATTTGAAGCTTACTCTTTTTGTTTCGCCTGCATTTGCAGCTTTATCACTTATATCGCAAGTATAAGAAGCTAAATAATTTGTGTTGCATGGATTTGATGCTAAGCCTTCTACTTCGCATTGATTTGAAGCTAAATCATGTGTTTCGCTTGGATTTGAAGCTAACTCGTTTGTTTCACCTGCATTTGAAGCTTTATCACTTATATCGCAAGTATAAGAAGCTAAATGATTTGTGTTGCATGGATTTGATGTTAAGCCTTCTACTTCGCATTGATTTGAAGCTAAATCATGTGTTTCGCTTGGATTTGAAGCTAACTCGTTTGTTTCGCATGCAGCTGAAACCAAATCATGTATATCACAAGCATTTGAAGCTAAACCATTTGTTTCGCATGGATTTGAACCTAAATCTTCTACTTCGCATTGATTTGAAGTTAAATCACGTGTTACGCTTGGATTTAAAGAGCACTCGTTTGTTTCGTCTATATCACTATATCGCAGCTATAGTGATAGCTATATCACTTATATCGCAAGTATACGAAGCTAAATAATTTGTGTCGCATGGATTTGAAGCTAAGCCTTCTATTTCGCATTGATTTGAAGCTAAATCATGTGTTTCGATTGGATTTGAAGCTAACTCGTTTGTTTCGCATGCAGCTGAAGCAAATTCATGTGTATCACAAGTATTTGAAGCTGAACCATTTGTTTCGCATGGATTTGAATTTAAATCACGTATTACGCTTGGATTTGAAGATCACTCGTTTGTTTCGCCTGCATTTGAAGCTTTATCACTTATATCGCAAGTATAAGAAGCTAAATAATTTGTGTTGCATGGATTTGATGCTAAGCCTTCTACTTCGCATTGATTTGAAGCTAAATCATGTGTTTCGCTTGGATTTGAAGCTAACTCGTTTGTTTCGCATGCAGTTGAAGCTAAACCATGTATATCACAAGTATTTGAAGCTAAACCATTTGTTTCGCATGGATTTGAAGATAAGTCTTCTACTTCGCATTGATTTGAAGTTAAATCATGTGTTACGCTTGGATCTAAAGCTTACTCGTTTGTTTCGCCTGCATTTGAAGCTTTATCACTTATATCGCAAGTATAAGAAGCTAAATACTTTGTGTTGCATGGATTTCATGCTAAGCCTTCTACTTCGCATTGATTTGAAGCTAAATCATGTGTTTCGCTTGGATTTGAAGCTAACTCGTTTGTTTCGCATGCAGCTGAAGCTAAATCATGTATATCACAAGTATTTGAAGCTAAACCATTTGTTTCGCATGGTTTGAAGGTAAATCTTCTACTTTCCATTGATTTGAAGTTAAATCAAGTTTTACGCTTGGATTTGAAGCTAACTCGTTTGTTTCGCATGCAGCTGAAGCTAAATCATGTATATCACAAGTATTTGAAGCTAAACCACTTGTTTCGCATGGATTTGAAGGTAAATCTTCTACTTCGTATTGATTTGAATTTAAATCATGTGTTTCCCTTGGATGTGAAGCTAAATCGTTTGTTTCGAATGCAGCTGAAACTAAATCATGTATATCACAAGTATTTGAAGCTAAACCATTTGTTTCGCATGGATTTAAAGGTAAATCTTCTACTTCGCATTGATTTGAAGCTAAATCATGTGTTTCGCTTGGATTTGAAGCTAACTCGTTTGTTTCGCATGCAGCTGAAGCTAAATCATGTATATCACAAGTATTTGAATCTAAACTATTTGTTTCGCATAGATTTGAAGGTAAATCTTCTACTTCGCTTTGATTTGAAGTTAAATCATGTGTTACGCTTGGATTTAAAGCTCACTCGTTTGTTTCGCCTGCATTTGATGCTTCATCACTTATATCGCAAGTATAAGAAGCTAAATAATTTGTGTTGCATGGATTTGATGCTAAGCCTTCTACTTCGCATTGATTTGAAGCTAAATCATGTGTTTCGCTTGGATTTGAAGCTAACTCGTTTGTTTCGCATGCAGCTGAAACTAAATCATATATATCACAAGTATTTGAAGATAAACCATTTGTTTCGCATGGATTTGAAGGTAAATCTTCTACTTCGCATTGATTTGAATTTAAATCATGTGTTACGCTTGGATTTAAAGCTCACTCGTTTGTTTCGCCTGAATTTGAAGCTTTATCACTTATATCGCAAGTATAAGAAGCTTAATAATTTGTGTTGCATGGATTTGTTGCTAAGCCTTCTACTTCGCATTGTTTTGAAGCTAAATCATGTGTTTCGCTTGGATTTGATGCTAACTCGTTTGTTTCGCATGCAGCTGAAACCAAATCATGTATATCACAAGCATTTGGAGCTAAACCATTTGTTTCGCATGGATTTGAACCTAAATCTTCTACTTCGCATTGATTTGAAGTTAAATCATGTGTTTCGCTTGGATTTGAAGCTAACTCGTTTGTTTCGCATGCAGTTGATGCTATATCACTTAAATCGCAAGTATAAGAAGCTAAATAATTTGTATTGCATGGATTTGATGCTAAGCCTTCTACTTCGCATTGATTTGAAGTTAAATCATGTGTTTCCCTTGGGTGTGAAGCTAAATCGTTTGTTTCGCATGCAGCTGAAGCAAATTCATGTGTATCACAAGTATTTGAAGCTGAACCATTTGTTTCGCATGGATTTGAAGTTAAAGCTTCTACTTCGCATTGATTTGAAGTTAAATCATGTGTTACGCTTGGATTTAAAGCTCACTCGTTTGTTTCACCTGCATTTGAAGCTAAATCATGTATATCACAAGTATTTGAAGCTAAACAATTTGTTTCGCATGGATTTGAAGATAAGTCTTCTACTTCGCATTGATTTGAAGTTAAATCATGTGTTACGCTTGGATCTAAAGCTTACTCGTTTGTTTCGCCTGCATTTGAATCTTTATCACTTATATCGCAAGTATAAGAAGCTAAATAATTTGTGTTGCATGGATTTGATGCTAAGCCTTCTACTTCGCATTGATTTGAAGCTAAATCATGTGTTTCGCTTGGATTTGAAGCTAACTCGTTTGTTTCGCATGAAGCTGAAGCTAAATCATGTATATCATAAGTATTTGAAGCTAAACCATTTGTTTCGCATGGATTTGAAGGTAAATCTTCTAGTTCGCTTTGATTTGAAGTTAAATCATGTGTTACGCTTGGATTTAAAACTCACTCGTTTGTTTCGCCTGCATTTGATGCTTTATCAATTATATCGCAAGTATAAGAAGCTAAATAATTTGTGTTGCATGGATTTGATGCTAAGCCTTCTACTTCGCATTGATTTGAAGCTAAATCATGTGTTTCGCTTGGATTTGAAGCTAACTCGTTTGTTTCGCATGCGGCTGAAACTAAATCATGTATATCACAAGTATTTGAAGCTAAACCATTGGTTTCGCATTTATTTGAAGGTAAATCTCCTACTTCGCATCGATTTGAAGTTAAATCATGTGTTTCGCTTGGATTTGAAGCTAACTCGTTTGTTTCGCATGCAGTTGAAGCTAAATCATGTGTATCACAAGTATTTGAAGCTAAACCATTTGTTTCGCATGGATTTAAAGGTAAATCTTCTACTTCCCATTGATTTGAAGTTAAATCAAGTGTTACGTTTGGATTTGAAGATCACTGGTTTGTTTCACCTGCATTTGAAGCTATATCACTTATATTGCAAGTATACGTAGCTAAATAATTTGGGTCGCATGGATTTGATGCTAAGCCTTCTACTTCGCATTGATTTGAAGCTAAATCATGTGTTTCGCTTGGATTTGAAGCCAACTCGTTTGTTTCGCGTGCAGTTGAATCTAAATCATGTATATCACAAGTATTTGAAGCTAAACCATTTGTTTCGCATTTATTTGAAGGTAAATCTCCTACTTCGCATCGATTTGAAGTTAAATCATGTGTTTCGCTTGGATTTGAAGCAAACTCGTTTGTTTCGCATGCAGTTGAAGCTAAATCATGTGTATCACAAGTATTTGAAGCTAAACCATTTGTTTCGCATGGATTTGAAGGTAAATCTTCTACTTCGCATTGATTTGAAGTTAAATCACGTGTTACGCTTGGATTTGAAGATCACTCGATTGTTTCGCCTGCATTTGAAGCTATATCACTTATATCGCAAGTATATGATGCTAAATAATTTGTGTCCTATGGATTTGATGCTAAGCCTTCTGTTTAGCATTGATTTGAAGCTAAATCATTTGTTTCGCTTGGATTTGAAGCTAACTCGTTTGTTTCGCATGCAGCCGAAGCTAAATCATGTATATCACAAGTATTTGAAGCTAAACCATTTGTTTCGCATGCATTTGAAGGTAAATCTTCTATTTCCCATTGATCTGAAGTTAAATCATGTGTTACGCTTGGATTTGAAGATCACTCGTTTGTTTCACCTGCATTTGAAGCTATATCACTTATATCGCAAGTGTACGAAGCTAAATAAATTGTGTCGCATGGATTTGATGCTAAGCCTTCTACTTCGCATTGATTTGAAGCTAAATCAAGTGTTTCGCTTGGATTTGAAGCTAACTCGTTTGTTTCGGGTGCAGTTGAAGCTAAATCATATATATCACAAGTATTTGAAGCTAAACCATTTGTTTCGCATGTATTTGAAGGTAAATCTTCTACTTCGCATCGATTTGAAGCTAAATCATGTGTTTCGCTTGGATTTGAAGCTAACTCGTTTGTTTCGCATGCAGTTGAAGCTAAATCATGTGTATCACAAGTATTTGAAGCTAAACCATTTGTTTCGCATGGATTTGAAGGTAAATCTTCTACTTCGTATTGATTTGAAGCTAAATCATGTGTTACGCTTGGATTTAAAACTCACTCGTTTGTTTCGCCTGCATTTGATGCTTTATCAATTATATCGCAAGTATAAGAAGCTAAATAATTTGTGTTGCATGGATTTGATGCTAAGCCTTCTACTTCGCATTGATTTGAAGCTAAATCATGTGTTTCGCTTGGATTTGAAGCTAACTCGTTTGTTTCGCCTGCATTTGAAGCTTTATCACTTATATCGCAAGTATAAGAAGCTAAATAATTTGTGTTGCATGGATTTGATGCTAAGCCTTCTACTTCGCATTGATTTGAAGCTAAATCATGTGTTTCGCTTGGATTTGAAGCTAACTCGTTTGTTTCGCATGCAGCTGAAGCTAAATCATGTATATCACAAGTATTTGAAGCTAAACCAATTGTTTCGCATGGATTTGAAGGTAAATCTTCTACTTCGCATTGATTTGAAGTTAAATCATGTGTTGCGCTTGGATTTAAAGCTCACTCGTTTGTTTCGCCTGCATTTGAAGCTTTATCACTTATATCGCAAGTATAAGAAGCTAAATAATTTGTGTTGCATGGATTTGATGCTAAGCCTTCTACTACGCATTGATTTGAAGCTAAATCATGTGTTTCGCTTGGATTTGAAGCTAACTCGTTTGTTTCGCATGAAGCTGAAGCTAAATCATGTATATCATAAGTATTTGAAGCTAAACCATTTGTTTCGCATGGATTTGAAGGTAAATCTTCTACTTCCCATTGATTTGAAGTTAAATCAAGTGTTACGCTCCGATTTGAAGATCACTCGTTTGTTTCGCCTGCATTTGATGCTTTATCACTTATATCGCAAGTATAAGAAGCTAAATAATTTGTGTTGCATGGATTTGATGCTAAGCCTTCTACTTCGCATTGATTTGAAGCTAAATCATGTGTTTCGCTTGGATTTGAAGCTAACTCGTTTGTTTCGCATGCAGCTGAAACTAAATCATGTATATCACAAGTATTTGAAGCTAAACCATTTGATTCGCATGGATTTAAAGGTAAATCTTCTACTTCCCATTGATTTGAAGTTAAATCAAGTGTTACGTTTGGATGTGAAGATCACTGGTTTGTTTCACCTGCATTTGAAGCTATATCACTTATATTGCAAGTATACGAAGCTAAATAATTTATGTCGCATGGATTTGATGCTAAGCCTTCTATTTCGCATTGATTTGAAGCTAAATCATGTGTTTCGCTTGGATTTGAAGCTAACTCGTTTGTTTCGCATGCAGCTGAAGCTAAATCATGTATATCACAAGTATTTGAAGCTAAACCATTTGTTTCGCATGGATTTGAAGGTAAATCTTCTACTTCCCATTGATTTGAAGTTAAATCATGTGTTACGCTTGGATTTGAAGATCACTCGTTTGTGTCACCTGCATTTGAAGCTATATCACTTATATCGCAAGTATACGAAGCTAAATAATTTGTGTCGCATGGATTTGATGCTAAGCCTTCTATTTCGCATTGTTTTGAAGCTAAATCATGTGTTTCGCTTGGATTTGAAGCTAACTCGTTTGTTTCGCATGCAGCTGAAGCTAAATCATGTATATCACAAGTATTTGAAGCTAAACCAATTGTTTCGCATGGATTTGAAGGTAAATCTTCTACTTCGCATTGATTTGAAGTTAAATCATGTGTTGCGCTTGGATTTAAAGCACACTCGTTTGTTTCGCCTGCATTTGAAGCTTTATCACTTATATCGCAAGTATAAGAAGCTAAATAATTTGTGTTGCATGGATTTGATGCTAAGCCTTCTACTTCGCATTGATTTGAAGCTAAATCATGTGTTTCGATTGGATTTGAAGCTAACTCGTTTGTTTCGCATGAAGCTGAAGCTAAATCATGTATATCAAAAGTATTTGAAGCTAAACCGTTTGTTTCGCATGGATTTGAAGGTAAATCTTCTACTTCCCATTGATTTGAAGTTAAATCATGTGTTACGCTTGGATTTGAAGCTAACTCGTTTGTTTCGCATGCAGCTGAAGCTAAATCATGTATATCACAAGTATTTGAAGCTAAACCATTTGTTTCGCATGGATTTGAAGGTAAATCTTCTACTTCGTATTGATTTGAATTTAAATCATGTGTTACGCTTGGATTTTAAGCTAACTCGTTTGTTTCGCATGCAGCTGAAGCTAAATCATGTATATCACAAGTATTTGAAGCTAAACCATTTGTTTCGCATGGATTTGATGCTAAGCCATCTTTTTCGCATTGATTTGAAGCTAAATCATGTGTTTCGCTTGGATTTGAAGCCAACTCGTTTGTTTCGCATGCAGCTGAAGCTAAATCATGTATATCACAAGTATTTGAAGCTAAACCATTTGTTTCGCATGGATTTGAAGGTAAATCTTCTACTTCCCATTGATTTGAAGTTAAATCATGTGTTACGCTTGGATTTGAAGATCACTCGTTTGTGTCACCTGCATTTGAAGCTATATCACTTATATCGCAAGTATACGAAGCTAAATAATTTGTGTCGCATGGATTTGATGCTAAGCCTTCTATTTCGCATTGTTTTGAAGCTAAATCATGTGTTTCGCTTGGATTTGAAGCTATCTCGTTTGTTTCGCATGCAGCTGAAGCTAAATCATGTATATCAGAAGTATTTGAAGCTAAACCAATTGTTTCGCATGGATTTGAAGGTAAATCTTCTACTTCGCATTGATTTGAAGTTAAATCATGTGTTGCGCTTGGATTTAAAGCTCACTCGTTTGTTTCGCCTGCATTTGAAGCTTTATCACTTATATCGCAAGTATAAGAAGCTAAATAATTTGTGTTGCATGGATTTGATGCTAAGCCTTCTACTTCGCATTGATTTGAAGCTAAATCATGTGTTTCGCTTGGATTTGAAGCTAACTCGTTTGTTTCGCATGCAGCTGAAGCTAAATCATGTATATCACAAGTATTTGAAGCTAAACCAATTGTTTCGCATGGATTTGAAGGTAAATCTTCTACTTCGCATTGATTTGAAGTTAAATCATGTGTTGCGCTTGGATTTAAAGCTCACTCGTTTGTTTCGCCTGCATTTGAAGCTTTATCACTTATATCGCAAGTATAAGAAGCTAAATAATTTGTGTTGCATGGATTTGATGCTAAGCCTTCTACTTCGCATTGATTTGAAGCTAAATCATGTGTTTCGCTTGGATTTGAAGCTAACTCGTTTGTTTCGCATGAAGCTGAAGCTAAATCATGTATATCATAAGTATTTGAAGCTAAACCATTTGTTTCGCATGGATTTGAAGGTAAATCTTCTACTTCCCATTGATTTGAAGTTAAATCAAGTGTTACGCTCCGATTTGAAGATCACTCGTTTGTTTCGCCTGCATTTGATGCTTTATCACTTATATCGCAAGTATAAGAAGCTAAATAATTTGTGTTGCATGGATTTGATGCTAAGCCTTCTACTTCGCATTGATTTAAAGCTAAATCATGTGTTTCGCTTGGATTTGAAGCTAACTCGTTTGTTTCGCATGCAGCTGAAACTAAATCATGTATATCACAAGTATTTGAAGCTAAACCATTTGATTCGCATGGATTTGAAGGTAAATCTTCTACTTCGTATTGATTTGAATTTAAATCATGTGTTACGCTTGGATTTTAAGCTAACTCGTTTGTTTCGCATGCAGCTGAAGCTAAATCATGTATATCACAAGTATTTGAAGCTAAACCATTTGTTTCGCATGGATTTGATGCTAAGCCATCTTTTTCGCATTGATTTGAAGCTAAATCATGTGTTTCGCTTGGATTTGAAGCTAACTCGTTTGTTTCGCATGCAGCTGAAGCTAAATCATGTATATCACAAGTATTTGAAGCTAAACCATTTGTTTCGCATGGATTTGAAGGTAAATCTTCTACTTCCCATTGATTTGAAGTTAAATCATGTGTTACGCTTGGATTTGAAGATCACTCGTTTGTGTCACCTGCATTTGAAGCTATATCACTTATATCGCAAGTATACGAAGCTAAATAATTTGTGTCGCATGGATTTGATGCTAAGCCTTCTATTTCGCATTGTTTTGAAGCTAAATCATGTGTTTCGCTTGGATTTGAAGCTATCTCGTTTGTTTCGCATGCAGCTGAAGCTAAATCATGTATATCACAAGTATTTGAAGCTAAACCAATTGTTTCGCATGGATTTGAAGGTAAATCTTCTACTTCGCATTGATTTGAAGTTAAATCATGTGTTGCGCTTGGATTTAAAGCTCACTCGTTTGTTTCGCCTGCATTTGAAGCTTTATCACTTATATCGCAAGTATAAGAAGCTAAATAATTTGTGTTGCATGGATTTGATGCTAAGCCTTCTACATCGCATTGATTTGAAGCTAAATCATGTGTTTCGCTTGGATTTGAAGCTAACTCGTTTGTTTCGCATGCAGCTGAAGCTAAATCATGTATATCACAAGTATTTGAAGCTAAACCAATTGTTTCGCATGGATTTGAAGGTAAATCTTCTACTTCGCATTGATTTGAAGTTAAATCATGTGTTGCGCTTGGATTTAAAGCTCACTCGTTTGTTTCGCCTGCATTTGAAGCTTTATCACTTATATCGCAAGTATAAGAAGCTAAATAATTTGTGTCGCATGGATTTGATGCTAAGCCTTCTATTTCGCATTGTTTTGAAGCTAAATCATGTGTTTCGCTTGGATTTGAAGCTATCTCGTTTGTTTCGCATGCAGCTGAAGCTAAATCATGTATATCACAAGTATTTGAAGCTAAACCAATTGTTTCGCATGGATTTGAAGGTAAATCTTCTACTTCGCATTGATTTGAAGTTAAATCATGTGTTGCGCTTGGATTTAAAGCTCACTCGTTTGTTTCGCCTGCATTTGAAGCTTTATCACTTATATCGCAAGTATAAGAAGCTAAATAATTTGTGTTGCATGGATTTGATGCTAAGCCTTCTACATCGCATTGATTTGAAGCTAAATCATGTGTTTCGCTTGGATTTGAAGCTAACTCGTTTGTTTCGCATGCAGCTGAAGCTAAATCATGTATATCACAAGTATTTGAAGCTAAACCAATTGTTTCGCATGGATTTGAAGGTAAATCTTCTACTTCGCATTGATTTGAAGTTAAATCATGTGTTGCGCTTGGATTTAAAGCTCACTCGTTTGTTTCGCCTGCATTTGAAGCTTTATCACTTATATCGCAAGTATAAGAAGCTAAATAATTTGTGTTGCATGGATTTGATGCTAAGCCTTCTACTTCGCATTGATTTGAAGCTAAATCATGTGTTTCGCTTGGATTTGAAGCTAACTCGTTTGTTTCGCATGAAGCTGAAGCTAAATCATGTATATCATAAGTATTTGAAGCTAAACCATTTGTTTCGCATGGATTTGAAGGTAAATCTTCTACTTCCCATTGATTTGAAGTTAAATCAAGTGTTACGCTCCGATTTGAAGATCACTCGTTTGTTTCGCCTGCATTTGATGCTTTATCACTTATATCGCAAGTATAAGAAGCTAAATAATTTGTGTTGCATGGATTTGATGCTAAGCCTTCTACTTCGCATTGATTTGAAGCTAAATCATGTGTTTCGCTTGGATTTGAAGCTAACTCGTTTGTTTCGCATGCAGCTGAAACTAAATCATGTATATCACAAGTATTTGAAGCTAAACCATTTGATTCGCATGGATTTAAAGGTAAATCTTCTACTTCCCATTGATTTGAAGTTAAATCAAGTGTTACGTTTGGATGTGAAGATCACTGGTTTGTTTCACCTGCATTTGAAGCTATATCACTTATATTGCAAGTATACGAAGCTAAATAATTTGTGTCGCATGGATTTGATGCTAAGCCTTCTATTTCGCATTGATTTGAAGCTAAATCATGTGTTTCGCTTGGATTTGAAGCTAACTCGTTTGTTTCGCATGCAGCTGAAGCTAAATCATGTATATCACAAGTATTTGAAGCTAAACCATTTGTTTCGCATGGATTTGAAGGTAAATCTTCTACTTCCCATTGATTTGAAGTTAAATCATGTGTTACGCTTGGATTTGAAGATCACTCGTTTGTGTCACCTGCATTTGAAGCTATATCACTTATATCGCAAGTATACGAAGCTAAATAATTTGTGTCGCATGGATTTGATGCTAAGCCTTCTATTTCGCATTGTTTTGAAGCTAAATCATGTGTTTCGCTTGGATTTGAAGCTATCTCGTTTGTTTCGCATGCAGCTGAAGCTAAATCATGTATATCACAAGTATTTGAAGCTAAACCAATTGTTTCGCATGGATTTGAAGGTAAATCTTCTACTTCGCATTGATTTGAAGTTAAATCATGTGTTGCGCTTGGATTTAAAGCTCACTCGTTTGTTTCGCCTGCATTTGAAGCTTTATCACTTATATCGCAAGTATAAGAAGCTAAATAATTTGTGTTGCATGGATTTGATGCTAAGCCTTCTACTTCGCATTGATTTGAAGCTAAATCATGTGTTTCGCTTGGATTTGAAGCTAACTCGTTTGTTTCGCATGCAGCTGAAGCTAAATCATGTATATCACAAGTATTTGAAGCTAAACCAATTGTTTCGCATGGATTTGAAGGTAAATCTTCTACTTCGCATTGATTTGAAGTTAAATCATGTGTTGCGCTTGGATTTAAAGCTCACTCGTTTGTTTCGCCTGCATTTGAAGCTTTATCACTTATATCGCAAGTATAAGAAGCTAAATAATTTGTGTTGCATGGATTTGATGCTAAGCCTTCTACTTCGCATTGATTTGAAGCTAAATCATGTGTTTCGCTTGGATTTGAAGCTAACTCGTTTGTTTCGCATGAAGCTGAAGCTAAATCATGTATATCATAAGTATTTGAAGCTAAACCATTTGTTTCGCATGGATTTGAAGGTAAATCTTCTACTTCCCATTGATTTGAAGTTAAATCATGTGTTACGCTTGGATTTGAAGATCACTCGTTTGTGTCACCTGCATTTGAAGCTATATCACTTATATCGCAAGTATACGAAGCTAAATAATTTGTGTCGCATGGATTTGATGTTAAGCCTTCTATTTCGTATTGTTTTGAAGCTAAATCATGTGTTTCGCTTGGATTTGAAGCTAACTCGTTTGTTTCGCATGCAGCTGAAGCTAAATCATGTATATCACAAGTATTTGAAGCTAAACCAATTGTTTCGCATGGATTTGAAGGTAAATCTTCTACTTCGCATTGATTTGAAGTTAAATCATGTGTTGCGCTTGGATTTAAAGCTCACTCGTTTGTTTCGCCTGCATTTGAAGCTTTATCACTTATATCGCAAGTATAAGAAGCTAAATAATTTGTGTTGCATGGATTTGATGCTAAGCCTTCTACCTCGCATTGATTTGAAGCTAAATCATGTGTTTCGCTTGGATTTGAAGCTAACTCGTTTGTTTCGCATGAAGCTGAAGCTAAATCATGTATATCATAGGTATTTGAAGCTAAACCATTTGTTTCGCATGGATTTGAAGGTAAATCTTCTACTTCGCATTGATTTGAAGTTAAATCATGTGTTGCGCTTGGATTTAAAGCTCACTCGTTTGTTTCGCCTGCATTTGAAGCTTTATCACTTATATCGCAAGTATAAGAAGCTAAATAATTTGTGTTGCATGGATTTGATGCTAAGCCTTCTACTTCGCATTGATTTGAAGCTAAATCATGTGTTTCGCTTGGATTTTAAGCTAACTCGTTTGTTTCGCATGAAGCTGAAGCTAAATCATGTATATCATAAGTATTTGAAGCTAAACCATTTGTTTCGCATGGATTTGAAGGTAAATCTTCTACTTCCCATTGATTTGAAGTTAAATCATGTGTTACGCTTGGATTTGAAGATCACTCGTTTGTGTCACCTGCATTTGAAGCTATATCACTTATATCGCAAGTATACGAAGCTAAATAATTTGTGTCGCATGGATTTGATGCTAAGCCTTCTATTTCGCATTGTTTTGAAGCTAAATCATGTGTTTCGCTTGGATTTGAAGCTAACTCGTTTGTTTCGCATGCAGCTGAAGCTAAATCATGTATATCACAAGTATTTGAAGCTAAACCAATTGTTTCGCATGGATTTGAAGGTAAATCTTCTACTTCGCATTGATTTGAAGTTAAATCATGTGTTGCGCTTGGATTTAAAGCTCACTCGTTTGTTTCGCCTGCATTTGAAGCTTTATCACTTATATCGCAAGTATAAGAAGCTAAATAATTTGTGTTGCATGGATTTGATGCTAAGCCTTCTACTTCGCATTGATTTGAAGCTAAATCATGTGTTTCGCTTGGATTTGAAGCTAACTCGTTTGTTTCGCATGAAGCTGAAGCTAAATCATGTATATCATAAGTATTTGAAGCTAAACCATTTGTTTCGCATGGATTTGAAGGTAAATCTTCTACTTCGCATTGATTTGAAGTTAAATCATGTGTTGCGCTTGGATTTAAAGCTCACTCGTTTGTTTCGCCTGCATTTGAAGCTTTATCACTTATATCGCAAGTATAAGAAGCTAAATAATTTGTGTTGCATGGATTTGATGCTAAGCCTTCTACTTCGCATTGATTTGAAGCTAAATCATGTGTTTCGCTTGGATTTGAAGCTAACTCGTTTGTTTCGCATGAAGCTGAAGCTAAATCATGTATATCATAAGTATTTGAAGCTAAACCATTTGTTTCGCATGGATTTGAAGGTAAATCTTCTACTTCCCATTGATTTGAAGTTAAATCAAGTGTTACGCTCCGATTTGAAGATCACTCGTTTGTTTCGCCTGCATCTGATGCTTTATCACTTATATCGCAAGTATAAGAAGCTAAATAATTTGTGTTGCATGGATTTGATGCTAAGCCTTCTACTTCGCATTGATTTGAAGCTAAATCATGTGTTTCGCTTGGATTTGAAGCTAACTCGTTTGTTTCGCATGCAGCTGAAACTAAATCATGTATATCACAAGTATTTGAAGCTAAACCATTTGATTCGCATGGATTTAAAGGTAAATCTTCTACTTCCCATTGATTTGAAGTTAAATCAAGTGTTACGTTTGGATGTGAAGATCACTGGTTTGTTTCACCTGCATTTGAAGCTATATCACTTATATTGCAAGTATACGAAGCTAAATAATTTGTGTCGCATGGATTTGATGCTAAGCCTTCTATTTCGCATTGATTTGAAGCTAAATCATGTACTTTCGCTTGGATTTGAAGCTAACTCGTTTGTTTCGCATGCAGCTGAAGCTAAATCATGTATATCACAAGTATTTGAAGCTAAACCAATTGTTTCGCATGGATTTGAAGGTAAATCTTCTACTTCGCATTGATTTGAAGTTAAATCATGTGTTGCGCTTGGATTTAAAGCTCACTCGTTTGTTTCGCCTGCATTTGAAGCTTTATCACTTATATCGCAAGTATAAGAAGCTAAATAATTTGTGTTGCATGGATTTGATGCTAAGCCTTCTACTTCGCATTGATTTGAAGCTAAATCATGTGTTTCGCTTGGATTTGAAGCTAACTCGTTTGTTTCGCATGAAGCTGAAGCTAAATCATGTATATCAAAAGTATTTGAAGCTAAACCATTTGTTTCGCATGGATTTGAAGGTAAATCTTCTACTTCCCATTGATTTGAAGTTAAATCATGTGTTACGCTTGGATTTGAAGCTAACTCGTTTGTTTCGCATGCAGCTGAAGCTAAATCATGTATATCACAAGTATTTGAAGCTAAACCATTTGTTTCGCATGCATTTGAAGGTAAATCTTCTATTTCCCATTGATCTGAAGTTAAATCATGTGTTACGCTTGGATTTGAAGATCACTCGTTTGTTTCACCTGCATTTGAAGCTATATCACTTATATCGCAAGTGTACGAAGCTAAATAAATTGTGTCGCATGGATTTGATGCTAAGCCTTCTACTTCGCATTGATTTGAAGTTAAATCACGTGTTACGCTTGGATTTGAAGATTACTCGATTGTTTCGCCTGCATTTGAAGCTATATCACTTATATCGCAAGTATATGATTCTAAATAATTTGTGTCCTATGGATTTGATGCTAAGCCTTCTGTTTAGCATTGATTTGAAGCTAAATCATTTGTTTCGCTTGGATTTGAAGCTAACTCGTTTGTTTTGCATGCAGTTGAAGCTAAATCATGTATATCACAAGTATTTGAAGCTAAACCATTCGTTTCGCATGGATTTTCAGGTAAATCTTCTACTTCCATTGATTTGAAGCTAAATCATTTGTTTCGCTTGGATTTGAAGCTAACTCGTTTGTTTTGCATGCAGTTGAAGCTAAATCATGTATATCACAAGTATTTGAAGCTAAACCATTTGTTTCGCATGCATTTGAAGGTAAATCTTCTATTTCCCATTGATCTGAAGTTAAATCATGTGTTACGCTTGGACTTGAAGATCACTCGTTTGTTTCACCTGCATTTGAAGCTATATCACTTATATCGCAAGTATACGAAGCTAAATAATTTGTGTCGCATGGATTTGATGCTAAGCCTTCTATTTCGCATTGATTTGAAGCTAAATCATGTGTTTCGCTTGGATTTGAAGCTAACTCGTTTGTTTCGCATGCAGCTGAAGCTAAATCATGTACATCACAAGTATTTGAAGCTGAACCATTTGTTTCGCATGGATTTGAAGGTAAATCTTCTACTTCGTATTGATTTGAATTTAAATCATGTGTTACGCTTGGATTTTAAGCTAACTCGTTTGTTTCGCATGCAGCTGGAGCTAAATCATGTATATCACAAGTATTTGAAGCTAAACTATTTGTTTCGCATTGATTTGAAGCTAAATCATGTGTTTCGCTTGGATTTTAAGCTCACTCGTTTGTTTCGCATGCAGCTGAAGCTTAATCATGTATATCACAAGTATTTGAAACTAAACCATTTGTTACGCATGGATTTGAAGGTAAATCTTCTACTTCCCATTGATTTGAAGTTAAATCATGTGTTACGCTTGGATTTGAAGCTAACTCGATTGTTTCGCATGCAGCTGAAGCTAAATCATGTATATCACAAGTATTTGAAGCTGAACCATTTGTTTCGCATGGATTTGAATGTAAATCTTCTACTTCGTATTGATTTGAATTTAAATCATGTGTTACGCTTGGATTTTAAGCTAACTCGTTTGTTTCGCATGCAGCTGAAGCTAAATCACGTATGTCACAAGTATTTGAAGCTAAACCATTTGTTTCGCATGGATTTGATGCTAAGCCATCTTTTTCGCATTGATTTGAAGCTAAATCATGTGTTTCGCTTGGATTTGAAGCTAACTCGTTTGTTTCGCATGCAGCTGAAACCAAATCATGTATATCACAAGTATTTGAAGCTAAACCATTTGTTTCGCATGGATTTGAACCTAAATCTTCTACTTCGCATTGATTTGAAGCTAAATCATGTGTTTCGCTTGGATTTGAAGCTAACTCGTTTGTTTCGCATGCAGGTGAAACTAAATTATGTATATCACAAGTATTTGAAGCTAAACCATTTGTTTCGCATGGATTTGAAGGTAAATCTTCTATTTCCCATTGATCTGAAGTTAAATCATGTGTTACGCTTGGATTTGAAGCTAACTCGTTTGTTTCGCGTGCAGTTGAAGCTATATCACTTATATCGCAAGTGTACGAAGCTAAATAAATTGTGTCGCATGGATTTGATGCTAAGCCTTCTACTTCGCATTGATTTGAAGCTAAATCATGTGTTTCGCTTGGATTTGAAGCTAACACGTTTGTTTCGCGTGCAGTTGAAGCTAAATCATGTATATCACAAGTATTTGAAGCTAAACCATTTGTTTCGCATGTATTTGAAGGTAAATCTTCTACTTCGCATCGATTTGAAGCTAAATCATGTGTTTCGCTTGGATTTGAAGCTAACTCGTCTGTTTCGCATGCAGTTGAAGCTAAATCATGTGTATCACAAGTATTTGAAGCTAAACCATTTGTTTCGCATGGATTTGAAGGTAAATCTTCTACTTCGTATTGATTTGAAGTTAAATCATGTGTTACGCTTGGATTTGAAGATCACTCGTGTGTTTCGCCTGCATTTGAAGCTATATCACTTATATCGCAAGTATAAGAAGCTAAATAATTTGTGTCGCATAGATTTGATGCTAAGCCTTCTATTTCGCATTGATTTGAAGCTAAATCATGTGTTACGCTTGGATTTTAAGCTCACTCGTTTGTTTCACCTGCATTTGAAGCTATATCTTTTATATCGCAAGTATAAGAAGCTAAATAATTTGTGTTGCATGGATTTGATGCTAAGCCTTCTATTTCGCATTGATTTGAAGCTAAATCATGTGTTTCGCTTGGATTTGAAGCCAACTCGTTTGTTTCGCGTGCAGTTGAATCTAAATCATGTATATCACAAGTATTTGAAGCTAAACCATTTGTTTCGCATGTATTTGAAGGTAAATTTTCTACTTCGCATCGATTTGAAGCTAAATCATGTGTTTCGCTTGGATTTGAAGCTAACTCGTTTGTTTCGCATGCAGTTGAAGCTAAATCATGTGTATCACAAGTATTTGAAGCTAAACCATTTGTTTCGCATGGATTTGAAGGTAAATCTTCTACTTCGTATTGATTTGAAGTTAAATCATGTGTTACGCTTGGATTTGAAGATCACTCGTGTGTTTCGCCTGCATTTGAAGCTATATCACTTATATCGCAAGTATAAGAAGCTAAATAATTTGTGTCGCATGGATTTGACGCTAAGCCTTCTATTTCGCATTGATTTGAAGCTAAATCATGTGTTACGCTTGGATTTTAAGCTCACTCGTTTGTTTCACCTGCATTTGAAGCTATATCTTTTATATCGCAAGTATAAGAAGCTAAATAATTTGTGTTGCATGGATTTGATGCTAAGCCTTCTATTTCGCATTGATTTGAAGCTAAATCATGTGTTTCGCTTGGATTTACAGCTCACTCGTCTGTTTCACCTGCATTTGAATCTTTATCACTTATATCGCAAGTATAAGAAGCTAAATAATTTGTGTTGCATGGATTTGATGCTAAGCCTTCTACTTCGCAATGATTTGAAGCTAAATCATGTGTTTCGCTTGGATTTGAAGCTAACTCGTTTGTTTCGCATGCAGCTGAAGCTAAATCATGTATATCACAAGTATTTGAAGCTAAACCATTTGTTTAGAAATGGATTTGAAGGTAAATCTTCTACTTCGCATTGATTTGAATTTAAATCACGTGTTACGCTTGGATTTGAAGATCACTCGATTGTTTCGCCTGCATTTGAAGCTATATCACTTATATCGCAAGTATATGATGCTAAATAATTTGTGTCCTATGGATTTGATGCTAAGCCTTCTGTTTAGCATTGATTTGAAGCTAAATCATTTGTTTCGCTTGGATTTGAAGCTAACTCGTTTGTTTTGCATGCAGTTGAAGCTAAATCATGTATGTCACAAGTATTTGAAGCTAAACCATTCGTTTCGCTTGGATTTGAAGCTAACTCGTTTGTTTTGCATGCAGTTGAAGCTAAATCATGTATATCACAAGTATTTGAAGCTAAACCATTCGTTTCGCATGGATTTTCAGGTAAATCTTCTACTTCCATTGATTTGAAGCTAAATCATTTGTTTCGCTTGGATTTGAAGCTAACTCGTTTGTTTTGCATGCAGTTGAAGCTAAATCATATATATCACAAGTATTTGAAGCTAAACCATTTGTTTCGCATGGATTTGAAGGTAGATCTTCTACTACCCATTGATTTGAAGTTAAATCATGTGTTACGCTTGGACTTGAAGATCACTCGTTTGTTTCACCTGCATTTGAAGCTATATCACTTATATCGCAAGTATACGAAGCTAAATAATTTGTGTCGCATGGATTTGATGCTAAGCCTTCTATTTCGCATTGATTTGAAGCTAAATCATGTGTTTCGCTTGGATTTGAAGCTAACTCGTTTGTTTCGCATGCAGCTGAAGCTAAATCATGTATATCACAAGTATTTGAAGCTAAACCATTTGTTTAGAAATGGATTTGAAGGTAAATCTTCTACTTCGTATTGATTTGAATTTAAATCATGTGTCACGCTTGGATTTACAGCTCACTCGTCTGTTTCACCTGCATTTGAAGCTTTATCACTTATATCCCAAGTATAAGAAGCTAAATAATTTGTGTTGCATGGATTTGATGCTAAGCCTTCTACTTCGCATTGATTTGAAGCTAAATCATGTGTTTCGCTTGGATTTGAAGCTAACTCGTTTGTTTCCCATGCAGTTGAAGCTAAATCATGTATATCACAAGTATTTGAAGCTAAACCATTTGTTTGGCATGGATTTGAAAATAAATCTTCTACTTCGCATTGATTTGAAGTTAAATCACGTGTTTCGCTTGGATTTGAAGATCACCCGTTTGTTTCGCCTGCATTTGAAGCTATATGACTTATATCGCAAGTATATGAAGCTAAATAATTTGTGTCGCATGGATTTGATGCTAAGCCTTCTGTTTATCATTGATTTGAAGCTAAATCATTTGTTTCGCTTGGATTTGAAGCTAACTCGTTTGTTTTGCGTGCCGTTGAAGCTAAATCATGTATATCACAAGTATTTGAAGCTAAACCATTTGTTTCGCATGTATTTGAAGGTAAATCTCCTACTTCGCATCGATTTGAAGCTAAATCATGTGTTTCGCTTGGATTTGAAGCTAACTCGTTTGTTTCGCATGCAGTTGAAGCTAAATCATGTGTATCACAAGTATTTGAAGCTAAACCATTTGTTTCGCATGGATTTGAAGGTAAATCTTCTACTTCGTATTGATTTGAAGTTAAATCATGTGTTACGCTTGGATTTGAAGCTAACTCGTTTGTTTGGCATGCAGCTGAAGCTAAATCATGTATATCACAAGTATTTGAAGCTAAACCATTTGTTTAGAAATGGATTTGAAGGTAAATCTTCAACTTCGTATTGATTTGAATTTAAATCATGTGTTACGCTTGGATTTACAGCTCACTCGTCTGTTTCACCTGCATTTGAAGCTTTATCACTTATATCGCAAGTGTACGAAGCTAAAACAATTGTGTCGCATGGATTTGATGCTAAGCCTTCTACTTCGCATTGATTTGAAGCTAAATCAAGTGTTTCGCTTGGATTTGAAGCTAACTCGTTTGTTTCGGGTGCAGTTGAAGCTAAATCATATATATCACAAGTATTTGAAGCTAAACCATTTGTTTCGCATGTATTTGAAGGTAAATCTTCTACTTCGCATCGATTTGAAGCTAAATCATGTGTTTCGCTTGGATTTGAAGCTAACTCGTTTGTTTCGCATGCAGTTGAAGCTAAATCATGTGTATCACAAGTATTTGAAGCTAAACCATTTGTTTCGCATGGATTTGAAGGTAAATCTTCTACTTCGTATTGATTTGAAGCTAAATCATGTGTTACGCTTGGATTTTAAGCTCACTCGTTTGTTTCACCTGCATTTGAAGCTTTATCGCTTATATCGCAAGTATAAGAAGCTAAATAATTTGTGTTGCATGGATTTGATGGTAAGCCTTCTACTTCGCATTGATTTGAAGTTAAATCACGTGTTACGCTTGGATTTGAAGATCACTCGATTGTTTCGCCTGCATTTGAAGCTATATCACTTATATCGCAAGTATATGATGCTAAATAATTTGTGTCCTATGGATTTGATGCTAAGCCTTCTGTTTAGCATTGATTTGAAGCTAAATCATTTGTTTCGCTTGGATTTGAAGCTAACTCGTTTGTTTTGCATGCAGTTGAAGCTAAATCGTATATATCACAAGTATTTGAAGCTAAACCATTTGTTTCGCATGGATTTGAAGGTAGATCTTCTACTACCCATTGATTTGAAGTTAAATCATGTGTTACGCTTGGACTTGAAGATCACTCGTTTGTTTCACCTGCATTTGAAGCTATATCACTTATATCGCAAGTATACGAAGCTAAATAATTTGTGTCGCATGGATTCGATGCTAAGCCTTCTATTTCGCATTGATTTGAAGCTAAATCATGTGTTTCGCTTGGATTTGAAGCTAACTCGTTTGTTTCGCATGCAGCTGAAGCTAAATCATGTATATCACAAGTATTTGAAGCTAAACCATTTGTTTAGAAAAGGATTTGAAGGTAAATCTTCTACTTCGTATTGATTTGAATTTAAATCATGTGTTACGCTTGGATTTACAGCTCACTCGTCTGTTTCACCTGCATTTGAAGCTTTATCACTTATATCGCAAGTATAAGAAGCTAAATAATTTGTGTTGCATGGATTTGATGCTAAGCCTTCTACTTCGCATTGATTTGAAGCTAAATCATGTGTTTCGCTTGGATTTTAAGCTAACTCGATTGTTTCCCATGCAGTTGAAGCTAAATCATGTATATCACAAGTATTTGAAGCTAAACCATTTGTTTCGCATGGATTTGAAAATAAATCTTCTACTTCGCATTGATTTGAAGTTAAATCACGTGTTACGCTTGGATTTGAAGATCACCCGTTTGTTTCGCCTGCATTTGAAGCTATATCACTTATATCGCAAGTATATGAAGCTAAATAATTTGTGTCGCATGGATTTGATGCTAAGCCTTCTGTTTAGCATTGATTTGAAGCTAAATCATTTGTTTCGCTTGGATTTGAAGCTAACTCGTTTGTTTTGCGTGCAGTTGAAGCTAAATCATGTATATCACAAGTATTTGAAGCTAAACCATTTGTTTCGCATGTATTTGAAGGTAAATCTCCTACTTCGCATCGATTTGAAGCTAAATCATGTGTTTCGCTTGGATTTGAAGCTAACTCGTTTGTTTCGCATGCAGTTGAAGCTAAATCATGTGTATCACAAGTATTTGAAGCTAAACCATTTGTTTCGCATGGATTTGAAGGTAAATCTTCTACTTCGTATTGATTTGAAGTTAAATCATGTTTTACGCTTGGATTTGAAGCTAACTCGTTTGTTTGGCATGCAGCTGAAGCTAAATCATGTATATCACAAGTATTTGAAGCTAAACCATTTGTTTAGAAATGGATTTGAAGGTAAATCTTCTACTTCGTATTGATTTGAATTTAAATCATGTGTTACGCTTGGATTTACAGCTCACTCGTCTGTTTCACCTGCATTTGAAGCTTTATCACTTATATCGCAAGTATAAGAAGCTAAATAATTTGTGTTGCATGGATTTGATGCTAAGCCTTCTACTTCGCAATGATTTGAAGCTAAATCATGTGTTTCGCTTGGTTTTGAAGCTAACTCGTTTGTTTCGCGTGCAGTTGAATCTAAATCATGTATATCACAAGTATTTGAAGCTAAACCATTTGTTTCGCATTTATTTGAAGGTAAATCTCCTACTTCGCATCGATTTGAAGCTAAATCATATGTTTCGCTTGGATTTGAAGCTAACTCGTTTGTTTCGCATGCAGTTGAAGCTAAATCATGTGTATCACAAGTATTTGAAGCTAAACCATTTGTTTCGCATGGATTTGAAGGTAAATCTACTACTTCGCATTGATTTGAAGTTAAATCATGTGTTACGCTTGGATTTGAAGATCACTCGTTTGTTTCACCTGCATTTGAAGCTATATCACTTATATCGCAAGTGTACGAAGCTAAAACAATTGTGTCGCATGGATTTGATGCTAAGCCTTCTACTTCGCATTGATTTGAAGCTAAATCAAGTGTTTCGCTTGGATTTGAAGCTAACTCGTTTGTTTCGGGTGCAGTTGAAGCTAAATCATATATATCACAAGTATGTGAAGCTAAACCATTTGTTTCGCATGTATTTGAAGGTAAATCTTCTACTTCGCATCGATTTGAAGCTAAATCATGTGTTTCGCTTGGATTTGAAGCTAACTCGTTTGTTTCGCATGCAGTTGAAGCTAAATCATGTGTATCACAAGTATTTGAAGCTAAACCATTTGTTTCGCATGGATTTGAAGGTAAATCTTCTACTTCGTATTGATTTGAAGCTAAATCATGTGTTACGCTTGGATTTTAAGCTCACTCGTTTGTTTCACCTGCATTTGAAGCTTTATCGCTTATATCGCAAGTATAAGAAGCTAAATAATTTGTGTTGCATGGATTTGATGGTAAGCCTTCTACTTCGCATTGATTTGAAGTTAAATCACGTGTTACGCTTGGATTTGAAGATCACTCGATTGTTTCGCCTGCATTTGAAGCTATATCACTTATATCGCAAGTATATGATGCTAAATAATTTGTGTCCTATGGATTTGATGCTAAGCCTTCTGTTTAGCATTGATTTGAAGCTAAATCATTTGTTTCGCTTGGATTTGAAGCTAACTCGTTTGTTTTGCATGCAGTTGAAGCTAAATCGTGTATATCACAAGTATTTGAAGCTAAACCATTTGTTTCGCATGGATTTGAAGGTAGATCTTCTACTACCCATTGATTTGAAGTTAAATCATGTGTTACGTTTGGATTTGAAGATCACTCGTTTGTTTCACCTGCATTTGAAGCTATATCACTTATATCGCAAGTATAGGAAGCTAAATAATTTGTGTAGCATGGATTTGATGCTAAGCCTTCTATTTCGCATTGATTTGAAGCTAAATCATGTGTTTCGTTTGGATTTGAAGCTAACTCGTTTGTTTCGCATGCAGTTGAAGCTAAATCATGTATATCAAAGGTATTTGAAGCTAAGCCATTTGTTTCGCATGGTTTGAAGGTAAATCTTCTACTTCCCTTTGATTTGAAGATAAATCATGTGTTACGCTTGGATTTGAAGATCACTCGTTTGTTTCGCCTGCATTTGAAGCTATATCACTTATATCGCAAGTATACGAAGCTAAATAATTTGTGTCGCATGGATTTGATGCTAAGCCTTCTATTTCGCATTAATTTGAAGCTAAATCATGTGTTTCGCTTGGATTTGAAGCTCACTCGTTCGTTTCGCATGCAGTTGAAGCTAAATCATGTATATCAAAGGTATTTGAAGTTAAGCCATTTGTTTCGCATGGATTCGAAGGTAAATCTTCTACTTCGCATTGATTTGAAGTTAAATCACGTGTTACGCTTGGATTTGAAGATCACCCGTTTGTTTCGCCTGCATTTGAAGCTATATCACTTATATCGCAAGTATATGAAGCTAAATAATTTGTGTCGCATGGATTTGATGCTAAGCCTTCTGTTTAGCATTGATTTGAAGCTAAATCATTTGTTTCGCTTGGATTTGAAGCTAACTCGTTTGTTTTGCGTGCAGTTGAAGCTAAATCATGTATATCACAAGTATTTGAAGCTAAACCATTTGTTTCGCATGTATTTGAAGGTAAATCTCCTACTTCGCATCGATTTGAAGCTAAATCATGTGTTTCGCTTGGATTTGAAGCTAACTCGTTTGTTTCGCATGCAGTTGAAGCTAAATCATGTGTATCACAAGTATTTGAAGCTAAACCATTTGTTTCGCATGGATTTGAAGGTAAATCTTCTACTTCGTATTGATTTGAAGTTAAATCATGTGTTACGCTTAGATTTGAAGATCACTCGTGTGTTTCGCCTGCATTTGAAGCTATATCACTTATATCGCAAGTATAAGAAGCTAAATAATTTGTGTCGCATGGATTTGACGCTAAGCCTTCTATTTCGCATTGATTTGAAGCTAAATCATGTGTTACGCTTGGATTTTAAGCTCACTCGTTTGTTTCACCTGCATTTGAAGCTATATCTTTTATATCGCAAGTATAAGAAGCTAAATAATTTGTGTTGCATGGATTTGATGCTAAGCCTTCTATTTCGCATTGATTTGAAGCTAAATCATGTGTTTCGCTTGGATTTGAAGCTAACTCGTTTGTTTCGCATGCAGCTGAAGCTAAATCATGTATATCACAAGTATTTTAAGCTAAACCATTTGTTTAGAAATGGATTTGAAGGTAAATCTTCTACTTCGTATTGATTTGAATTTAAATCACGTGTTACGCTTGGATTTACAGCTCACTCGTCTGTTTCACCTGCATTTGAAGCTTTATCACTTATATCGCAAGTATAAGAAGCTAAATAATTTGTGTTGCATGGATTTGATGCTAAGCCTTCTACTTCGCAATGATTTGAAGCTAAATCATGTGTTTCGCTTGGATTTGAAGCTAACTCGTTTGTTTCGCATGCAGCTGAAGCTAAATCATGTATATCACAAGTATTTGAAGCTAAACCATTTGTTTAGAAATGGATTTGAAGGTAAATCTTCTACTTCGCATTGATTTGAATTTAAATCACGTGTTACGCTTGGATTTGAAGATCACTCGATTGTTTCGCCTGCATTTGAAGCTATATCACTTATATCGCAAGTATATGATGCTAAATAATTTGTGTCCTATGGATTTGATGCTAAGCCTTCTGTTTAGCATTGATTTGAAGCTAAATCATTTGTTTCGCTTGGATTTGAAGCTAACTCGTTTGTTTTGCATGCAGTTGAAGCTAAATCATGTATGTCACAAGTATTTGAAGCTAAACCATTTGTTTCGCTTGGATTTGAAGCTAACTCGTTTGTTTTGCATGCAGTTGAAGCTAAAACGTGTATATCACAAGTATTTGAAGCTAAACCATTTGTTTCGCATGGATTTGAAGGTAGATCTTCTACTACCCATTGATTTGAAGTTAAATCATGTGTTACGCTTGGACTTGAAGATCACTCGTTTGTTTCACCTGCATTTGAAGCTATATCAATTATATCGCAAGTATACGAAGCTAAATAATTTGTGTCGCATGGATTTGATGCTAAGCCTTCTATTTCGCATTGATTTGAAGCTAAATCATGTGTTTCGCTTGGATTTGAAGCTAACTCGTTTGTTTCGCATGCAGCTGAAGCTAAGTCATGTTTATCACAAGTATTTGAAGCTAAACCATTTGTTTAGAAAAGGATTTGAAGGTAAATCTTCTACTTCGTATTGATTTGAATTTAAATCATGTGTTACGCTTGGATTTACAGCTCACTCGTCTGTTTCACCTGCATTTGAAGCTTTATCACTTATATCGCAAGTATAAGAAGCTAAATAATTTGTGTTGCATGGATTTGATGCTAAGCCTTCTACTTCGCATTGATTTGAAGCTAAATCATGTGTTTCGCTTGGATTTTAAGCTAACTCGTTTGTTTCCCATGCAGTTGAAGCTAAATCATGTATATCACAAGTATTTGAAGCTAAACCATTTGTTTCGCATGGATTTGAAAATAAATCTTCTACTTCGCATTGATTTGAAGTTAAATCACGTGTTACGCTTGGATTTGAAGATCACCCGTTTGTTTCGCCTGCATTTGAAGCTATATCACTTATATCGCAAGTATATGAAGCTAAATAATTTGTGTCGCATGGATTTGATGCTAAGCCTTCTGTTTAGCATTGATTTGAAGCTAAATCATTTGTTTCGCTTGGATTTGAAGCTAACTCGTTTGTTTTGCGTGCAGTTGAAGCTAAATCATGTATATCACAAGTATTTGAAGCTAAACCATTTGTTTCGCATGTATTTGAAGGTAAATCTCCTACTTCGCATCGATTTGAAGCTAAATCATGTGTTTCGCTTGGATTTGAAGCTAACTCGTTTGTTTCGCATGCAGTTGAAGCTAAATCATGTGTATCACAAGTATTTGAAGCTAAACCATTTGTTTCGCATGGATTTGAAGGTAAATCTTCTACTTCGTATTGATTTGAAGTTAAATCATGTGTTACGCTTGGATTTGAAGATCACTCGTGTGTTTCGCCTGCATTTGAATCTATATCACTTATATCGCAAGTATAAGAAGCTAAATAATTTGTGTCGCATGGATTTGACGCTAAGCCTTCTATTTCGCATTGATTTGAAGCTAAATCATGTGTTACGCTTGGATTTTAAGCTCACTCGTTTGTTTCACCTGCATTTGAAGCTATATCTTTTATATCGCAAGTATAAGAAGCTAAATAATTTGTGTTGCATGGATTTGATGCTAAGCCTTCTATTTCGCATTGATTTGAAGCTAAATCATGTGTTTCGCTTGGATTTGAAGATAACTCGTTTGTTTCGCATGCAGCTGAAGCTAAATCATGTATATCACAAGTATTTTAAGCTAAACCATTTGTTTAGAAATGGATTTGAAGGTAAATCTTCTACTTCGTATTGATTTGAATTTAAATCACGTGTTACGCTTGGATTTACAGCTCACTCGTCTGTTTCACCTGCATTTGAAGCTTTATCACTTATATCGCAAGTATAAGAAGCTAAATAATTTGTGTTGCATGGATTTGATGCTAAGCCTTCTACTTCGCAATGATTTGAAGCTAAATCATGTGTTTCGCTTGGATTTGAAGCTAACTCGTTTGTTTCGCATGCAGCTGAAGCTAAATCATGTATATCACAAGTATTTGAAGCTAAACCATTTGTTTAGAAATGGATTTGAAGGTAAATCTTCTACTTCGCATTGATTTGAATTTAAATCACGTGTTACGCTTGGATTTGAAGATCACTCGATTGTTTCGCCTGCATTTGAAGCTATATCACTTATATCGCAAGTATATGATGCTAAATAATTTGTGTCCTATGGATTTGATGCTAAGCCTTCTGTTTAGCATTGATTTGAAGCTAAATCATTTGTTTCGCTTGGATTTGAAGCTAACTCGTTTGTTTTGCATGCAGTTGAAGCTAAATCATGTATGTCACAAGTATTTGAAGCTAAACCATTCGTTTCGCTTGGATTTGAAGCTAACTCGTTTGTTTTGCATGCAGTTGAAGCTAAATCATGTATATCACAAGTATTTGAAGCTAAACCATTCGTTTCGCATGGATTTTCAGGTAAATCTTCTACTTCCATTGATTTGAAGCTAAATCATTTGTTTCGCTTGGATTTGAAGCTAACTCGTTTGTTTTGCATGCAGTTGAAGCTAAATCATATATATCACAAGTATTTGAAGCTAAACCATTTGTTTCGCATGGATTTGAAGGTAGATCTTCTACTACCCATTGATTTGAAGTTAAATCATGTGTTACGCTTGGACTTGAAGATCACTCGTTTGTTTCACCTGCATTTGAAGCTATATCACTTATATCGCAAGTATACGAAGCTAAATAATTTGTGTCGCATGGATTTGATGCTAAGCCTTCTATTTCGCATTGATTTGAAGCTAAATCATGTGTTTCGCTTGGATTTGAAGCTAACTCGTTTGTTTCGCATGCAGCTGAAGCTAAATCATGTATATCACAAGTATTTGAAGCTAAACCATTTGTTTAGAAAAGGATTTGAAGGTAAATCTTCTACTTCGTATTGATTTGAATTTAAATCATGTGTTACGCTTGGATTTACAGCTCACTCGTCTGTTTCACCTGCATTTGAAGCTTTATCACTTATATCGCAAGTATAAGAAGCTAAATAATTTGTGTTGCATGGATTTGATGCTAAGCCTTCTACTTCGCATTGATTTGAAGCTAAATCATGTGTTTCGCTTGGATTTTAAGCTAACTCGTTTGTTTCCCATGCAGTTGAAGCTAAATCATGTATATCACAAGTATTTGAAGCTAAACCATTTGTTTCGCATGGATTTGAAAATAAATCTTCTACTTCGCATTGATTTGAAGTTAAATCACGTGTTACGCTTGGATTTGAAGATCACCCGTTTGTTTCGCCTGCATTTGAAGCTATATCACTTATATCGCAAGTATATGAAGCTAAATAATTTGTGTCGCATGGATTTGATGCTAAGCCTTCTGTTTAGCATTGATTTGAAGCTAAATCATTTGTTTCGCTTGGATTTGAAGCTAACTCGTTTGTTTTGCGTGCAGTTGAAGCTAAATCATGTATATCACAAGTATTTGAAGCTAAACCATTTGTTTCGCATGTATTTGAAGGTAAATCTCCTACTTCGCATCGATTTGAAGCTAAATCATGTGTTTCGCTTGGATTTGAAGCTAACTCGTTTGTTTCGCATGCAGTTGAAGCTAAATCATGTGTATCACAAGTATTTGAAGCTAAACCATTTGTTTCGCATGGATTTGAAGGTAAATCTTCTACTTCGTATTGATTTGAAGTTAAATCATGTTTTACGCTTGGATTTGAAGCTAACTCGTTTGTTTGGCATGCAGCTGAAGCTAAATCATGTATATCACAAGTATTTGAAGCTAAACCATTTGTTTAGAAATGGATTTGAAGGTAAATCTTCTACTTCGTATTGATTTGAATTTAAATCATGTGTTACGCTTGGATTTACAGCTCACTCGTCTGTTTCACCTGCATTTGAAGCTTTATCACTTATATCGCAAGTATAAGAAGCTAAATAATTTGTGTTGCATGGATTTGATGCTAAGCCTTCTACTTCGCAATGATTTGAAGCTAAATCATGTGTTTCGCTTGGTTTTGAAGCTAACTCGTTTGTTTCGCGTGCAGTTGAATCTAAATCATGTATATCACAAGTATTTGAAGCTAAACCATTTGTTTCGCATTTATTTGAAGGTAAATCTCCTACTTCGCATCGATTTGAAGCTAAATCATATGTTTCGCTTGGATTTGAAGCTAACTCGTTTGTTTCGCATGCAGTTGAAGCTAAATCATGTGTATCACAAGTATTTGAAGCTAAACCATTTGTTTCGCATGGATTTGAAGGTAAATCTACTACTTCGCATTGATTTGAAGTTAAATCATGTGTTACGCTTGGATTTGAAGATCACTCGTTTGTTTCACCTGCATTTGAAGCTATATCACTTATATCGCAAGTGTACGAAGCTAAAACAATTGTGTCGCATGGATTTGATGCTAAGCCTTCTACTTCGCATTGATTTGAAGCTAAATCAAGTGTTTCGCTTGGATTTGAAGCTAACTCGTTTGTTTCGGGTGCAGTTGAAGCTAAATCATATATATCACAAGTATTTGAAGCTAAACCATTTGTTTCGCATGTATTTGAAGGTAAATCTTCTACTTCGCATCGATTTGAAGCTAAATCATGTGTTTCGCTTGGATTTGAAGCTAACTCGTTTGTTTCGCATGCAGTTGAAGCTAAATCATGTGTATCACAAGTATTTGAAGCTAAACCATTTGTTTCGCATGGATTTCAAGGTAAATCTTCTACTTCGTATTGATTTGAAGCTAAATCATGTGTTACGCTTGGATTTTAAGCTCACTCGTTTGTTTCACCTGCATTTGAAGCTTTATCGCTTATATCGCAAGTATAAGAAGCTAAATAATTTGTTTCGCATGGATTTGAAGGTAAATCTTCTACTTCCCATTGATTTGAAGTTAAATCAAGTGTTACGCTCCGATTTGAAGATCACTCGTTTGTTTCGCCTGCATTTGATGCTTTATCACTTATATCGCAAGTATAAGAAGCTAAATAATTTGTGTTGCATGGATTTGATGCTAAGCCTTCTACTTCGCATTGATTTGAAGCTAAATCATGTGTTTCGCTTGGATTTGAAGCTAACTCGTTTGTTTCGCATGCAGCTGAAACTAAATCATGTATATCACAAGTATTTGAAGCTAAACCATTTGATTCGCATGGATTTAAAGGTAAATCTTCTACTTCCCATTGATTTGAAGTTAAATCAAGTGTTACGTTTGGATGTGAAGATCACTGGTTTGTTTCACCTGCATTTGAAGCTATATCACTTATATTGCAAGTATACGAAGCTAAATAATTTATGTCGCATGGATTTGATGCTAAGCCTTCTATTTCGCATTGATTTGAAGCTAAATCATGTGTTTCGCTTGGATTTGAAGCTGACTCGTTTGTTTCGCATGCAGCTGAAGCTAAATCATGTATATCACAAGTATTTGAAGCTAAACCATTTGTTTCGCATGGATTTGAAGGTAAATCTTCTACTTCCCATTGATTTGAAGTTAAATCATGTGTTACGCTTGGATTTGAAGATCACTCGTTTGTGTCACCTGCATTTGAAGCTATATCACTTATATCGCAAGTATACGAAGCTAAATAATTTGTGTCGCATGGATTTGATGCTAAGCCTTCTATTTCGCATTGTTTTGAAGCTAAATCATGTGTTTCGCTTGGATTTGAAGCTAACTCGTTTGTTTCGCATGCAGCTGAAGCTAAATCATGTATATCACAAGTATTTGAAGCTAAACCAATTGTTTCGCATGGATTTGAAGGTAAATCTTCTACTTCGCATTGATTTGAAGTTAAATCATGTGTTGCGCTTGGATTTAAAGCACACTCGTTTGTTTCGCCTGCATTTGAAGCTTTATCACTTATATCGCAAGTATAAGAAGCTAAATAATTTGTGTTGCATGGATTTGATGCTAAGCCTTCTACTTCGCATTGATTTGAAGCTAAATCATGTGTTTCGATTGGATTTGAAGCTAACTCGTTTGTTTCGCATGAAGCTGAAGCTAAATCATGTATATCAAAAGTATTTGAAGCTAAACCATTTGTTTCGCATGGATTTGAAGGTAAATCTTCTACTTCCCATTGATTTGAAGTTAAATCATGTGTTACGCTTGGATTTGAAGCTAACTCGTTTGTTTCGCATGCAGCTGAAGCTAAATCATGTATATCACAAGTATTTGAAGCTAAACCATTTGTTTCGCATGGATTTGAAGGTAAATCTTCTACTTCGTATTGATTTGAATTTAAATCATGTGTTACGCTTGGATTTTAAGCTAACTCGTTTGTTTCGCATGCAGCTGAAGCTAAATCATGTATATCACAAGTATTTGAAGCTAAACCATTTGTTTCGCATGGATTTGATGCTAAGCCATCTTTTTCGCATTGATTTGAAGCTAAATCATGTGTTTCGCTTGGATTTGAAGCCAACTCGTTTGTTTCGCATGCAGCTGAAGCTAAATCATGTATATCACAAGTATTTGAAGCTAAACCATTTGTTTCGCATGGATTTGAAGGTAAATCTTCTACTTCCCATTGATTTGAAGTTAAATCATGTGTTACGCTTGGATTTGAAGATCACTCGTTTGTGTCACCTGCATTTGAAGCTATATCACTTATATCGCAAGTATACGAAGCTAAATAATTTGTGTCGCATGGATTTGATGCTAAGCCTTCTATTTCGCATTGTTTTGAAGCTGAATCATGTGTTTCGCTTGGATTTGAAGCTATCTCGTTTGTTTCGCATGCAGCTGAAGCTAAATCATGTATATCAGAAGTATTTGAAGCTAAACCAATTGTTTCGCATGGATTTGAAGGTAAATCTTCTACTTCGCATTGATTTGAAGTTAAATCATGTGTTGCGCTTGGATTTAAAGCTCACTCGTTTGTTCCGCCTGCATTTGAAGCTTTATCACTTATATCGCAAGTATAAGAAGCTAAATAATTTGTGTTGCATGGATTTGATGCTAAGCCTTCTCCTTCGCATTGATTTGAAGCTAAATCATGTGTTTCGCTTGGATTTGAAGCTAACTCGTTTGTTTCGCATGCAGCTGAAGCTAAATCATGTATATCACAAGTATTTGAAGCTAAACCAATTGTTTCGCATGGATTTGAAGGTAAGTCTTCTACTTCGCATTGATTTGAAGTTAAATCATGTGTTGCGCTTGGATTTAAAGCTCACTCGTTTGTTTCGCCTGCATTTGAAGCTTTATCACTTATATCGCAAGTATAAGAAGCTAAATAATTTGTGTTGCATGGATTTGATGCTAAGCCTTCTACTTCGCATTGATTTGAAGCTAAATCATGTGTTTCGCTTGGATTTGAAGCTAACTCGTTTGTTTCGCATGAAGCTGAAGCTAAATCATGTATATCATAAGTATTTGAAGCCAAACCATTTGTTTCGCATGGATTTGAAGGTAAATCTTCTACTTCCCATTGATTTGAAGTTAAATCAAGTGTTACGCTCCGATTTGAAGATCACTCGTTTGTTTCGCCTGCATTTGATGCTTTATCACTTATATCGCAAGTATAAGAAGCTAAATAATTTGTGTTGCATGGATTTGATGCTAAGCCTTCTACTTCGCATTGATTTGAAGCTAAATCATGTGTTTCGCTTGGATTTGAAGCTAACTCGTTTGTTTCGCATGCAGCTGAAACTAAATCATGTATATCACAAGTATTTGAAGCTAAACCATTTGATTCGCATGGATTTGAAGGTAAATCTTCTACTTCGTCTTGATTTGAATTTAAATCATGTGTTACGCTTGGATTTTAAGCTAACTCGTTTGTTTCGCATGCAGCTGAAGCTAAATCATGTATATCACAAGTATTTGAAGCTAAACCATTTGTTTCGCATGGATTTGATGCTAAGCCATCTTTTTCGCATTGATTTGAAGCTAAATCATGTGTTTCGCTTGGATTTGAAGCTAACTCGTTTGTTTCGCATGCAGCTGAAGCTAAATCATGTATATCACAAGTATTTGAAGCTAAACCATTTGTTTCGCATGGATTTGAAGGTGAATCTTCTACTTCCCATTGATTTGAAGTTAAATCATGTGTTACGCTTGGATTTGAAGATCACTCGTTTGTGTCACCTGCATTTGAAGCTATATCACTTATATCGCAAGTATACGAAGCTAAATAATTTATGTCGCATGGATTTGATGCTAAGCCTTCTATTTCGCATTGTTTTGAAGCTAAATCATGTGTTTCGCTTGGATTTGAAGCTATCTCGTTTGTTTCGCATGCAGCTGAAGCTAAATCATGTATATCACAAGTATTTGAAGCTAAACCAATTGTTTCGCATGGATTTGAAGGTAAATCTTCTACTTCGCATTGATTTGAAGTTAAATCATGTGTTGCGCTTGGATTTAAAGCTCACTCGTTTGTTTCGCCTGCATTTGAAGCTTTATCACTTATATCGCAAGTATAAGAAGCTAAATAATTTGTGTTGCATGGATTTGATGCTAAGCCTTCTACTTCGCATTGATTTGAAGCTAAATCATGTGTTTCGCTTGGATTTGAAGCTAACTCGTTTGTTTCGCATGCAGCTGAAGCTAAATCATGTATATCACAAGTATTTGAAGCTAAACCAATTGTTTCGCATGGATTTGAAGGTAAATCTTCTACTTCGCATTGATTTGAAGTTAAATCATGTGTTGCGCTTGGATTTAAAGCTCACTCGTTTGTTTCGCCTGCATTTGAAGCTTTATCACTTATATCGCAAGTATAAGAAGCTAAATAATTTGTGTTGCATGGATTTGATGCTAAGCCTTCTACTTCGCATTGATTTGAAGCTAAATCATGTGTTTCGCTTGGATTTGAAGCTAACTCGTTTGTTTCGCATGACGCTGAAGCTAAATCATGTATATCATAAGTATTTGAAGCTAAACCATTTGTTTCGCATGGATTTGAAGGTAAATCTTCTACTTCCCATTGATTTGAAGTTAAATCAAGTGTTACGCTCCGATTTGAAGATCACTCGTTTGTTTCGCCTGCATTTGATGCTTTATCACTTATATCGCAAGTATAAGAAGCTAAATAATTTGTGTTGCATGGATTTGATGCTAAGCCTTCTACTTCGCATTGATTTGAAGCTAAATCATGTGTTTCGCTTGGATTTGAAGCTAACTCGTTTGTTTCGCATGCCGCTGAAACTAAATCATGTATATCACAAGTATTTGAAGCTAAACCATTTGATTCGCATGGATTTAAAGGTAAATCTTCTACTTCCCATTGATTTGAAGTTAAATCAAGTGTTACGTTTGGATGTGAAGATCACTGGTTTGTTTCACCTGCATTTGAAGCTATATCACTTATATTGCAAGTATACGAAGCTAAATAATTTGTGTCGCATGGATTTGATGCTAAGCCTTCTATTTCGCATTGATTTGAAGCTAAATCATGTGTTTCGCTTGGATTTGAAGCTAACTCGTTTGCTTCGCATGCAGCTGAAGCTAAATCATGTATATCACAAGTATTTGAAGCTAAACCATTTGTTTCGCATGGATTTGAAGGTAAATCTTCTACTTCCCATTGATTTGAAGTTAAATCATGTGTTACGCTTGGATTTGAAGATCACTCGTTTGTGTCACCTGCATTTGAAGCTATATCACTTATATCGCAAGTATACGAAGCTAAATAATTTGTGTCGCATGGATTTGATGCTAAGCCTTCTATTTCGCATTGTTTTGAAGCTAAATCATGTGTTTCGCTTGGATTTGAAGCTATTTCGTTTGTTTCGCATGCAGCTGAAGCTAAATCATGTATATCACAAGTATTTGAAGCTAAACCAATTGTTTCGCATGGATTTGAAGGTAAATCTTCTACTTCGCATTGATTTGAAGTTAAATCATGTGTTGCGCTTGGATTTAAAGCTCACTCGTTTGTTTCGCCTGCATTTGAAGCTTTATCACTTATATCGCAAGTATAAGAAGCTAAATAATTTGTGTTGCATGGATTTGATGCTAAGCCTTCTACTTCGCATTGATTTGAAGCTAAATCATGTGTTTCGCTTGGATTTGAAGCTAACTCGTTTGTTTCGCATGCAGCTGAAGCTAAATCATGTATATCACAAGTATTTGAAGCTAAACCAATTGTTTCGCATGGATTTGAAGGTAAATCTTCTACTTCGCATTGATTTGAAGTTAAATCATGTGTTGCGCTTGGATTTAAAGCTCACTCGTTTGTTTCGCCTGCATTTGAAGCTTTATCACTTATATCGCAAGTATAAGAAGCTAAATAATTTGTGTTGCATGGATTTGATGCTAAGCCTTCTACTTCGCATTGATTTGAAGCTAAATCATGTGTTTCGCTTGGATTTGAAGCTAACTCGTTTGTTTCGCATGAAGCTGAAGCTAAATCATGTATATCATAAGTATTTGAAGCTAAACCATTTGTTTCGCATGGATTTGAAGGTAAATCTTCTACTTCCCATTGATTTGAAGTTAAATCAAGTGTTACGCTCCGATTTGAAGATCACTCGTTTGTTTCGCCTGCATTTGATGCTTTATCACTTATATCGCAAGTATAAGAAGCTAAATAATTTGTGTTGCATGGATTTGATGCTAAGCCTTCTACTTCGCATTGATTTGAAGCTAAATCATGTGTTTCGCTTGGATTTGAAGCTAACTCGTTTGTTTCGCATGCAGCTGAAACTAAATCATGTATATCACAAGTATTTGAAGCTAAACCATTTGATTCGCATGGATTTAAAGGTAAATCTTCTACTTCCCATTGATTTGAAGTTAAATCAAGTGTTACGTTTGGATGTGAAGATCACTGGTTTGTTTCACCTGCATTTGAAGCTATATCACTTATATTGCAAGTATACGAAGCTAAATAATTTGTGTCGCATGGATTTGATGCTAAGCCTTCTATTTCGCATTGATTTGAAGCTAAATCATGTGTTTCGCTTGGATTTGAAGCTAACTCGTTTGTTTCGCATGCAGCTGAAGCTAAATCATGTATATCACAAGTATTTGAAGCTAAACCATTTGTTTCGCATGGATTTGAAGGTAAATCTTCTACTTCCCATTGATTTGAAGTTAAATCATGTGTTACGCTTGGATTTGAAGATCACTCGTTTGTGTCACCTGCATTTGAAGCTATATCACTTATATCGCAAGTATACGAAGCTAAATAATTTGTGTTGCATGGATTTGATGCTAAGCCTTCTACCTCGCATTGATTTGAAGCTAAATCATGTGTTTCGCTTGGATTTGAAGCTAACTCGTTTGTTTCGCATGAAGCTGAAGCTAAATCATGTATATCATAAGTATTTGAAGCTAAACCATTTGTTTCGCATGGATTTGAAGGTAAATCTTCTACTTCGCATTGATTTGAAGTTAAATCATGTGTTGCGCTTGGATTTAAAGCTCACTCGTTTGTTTCGCCTGCATTTGAAGCTTTATCACTTATATCGCAAGTATAAGAAGCTAAATAATTTGTGTTGCATGGATTTGATGCTAAGCCTTCTACTTCGCATTGATTTGAAGCTAAATCATGTGTTTCGCTTGGATTTGAAGCTAACTCGTTTGTTTCGCATGAAGCTGAAGCTAAATCATGTATATCATAAGTATTTGAAGCTAAACCATTTGTTTCGCATGGATTTGAAGGTAAATCTTCTACTTCCCATTGATTTGAAGTTAAATCATGTGTTACGCTTGGATTTGAAGATCACTCGTTTGTGTCACCTGCATTTGAAGCTATATCACTTATATCGCAAGTATACGAAGCTAAATAATTTGTGTCGCATGGATTTGATGCTAAGCCTTCTATTTCGCATTGTTTTGAAGCTAAATCATGTGTTTCGCTTGGATTTGAAGCTAACTCGTTTGTTTCGCATGCAGCTGAAGCTAAATCATGTATATCACAAGTATTTGAAGCTAAACCAATTGTTTCGCATGGATTTGAAGGTAAATCTTCTACTTCCCATTGATTTGAAGTTAAATCAAGTGTTACGTTTGGATGTGAAGATCACTGGTTTGTTTCACCTGCATTTGAAGCTATATCACTTATATTGCAAGTATACGAAGCTAAATAATTTGTGTCGCATGGATTTGATGCTAAGCCTTCTATTTCGCATTGATTTGAAGCTAAATCATGTACTTTCGCTTGGATTTGAAGCTAACTCGTTTGTTTCGCATGAAGCTGAAGCTAAATCATGTATATCAAAAGTATTTGAAGCTAAACCATTTGTTTCGCATGGATTTGAAGGTAAATCTTCTACTTCCCATTGATTTGAAGTTAAATCATGTGTTACGCTTGGATTTGAAGCTAACTCGTTTGTTTCGCATGCAGCTGAAGCTAAATCATGTATATCACAAGTATTTGAAGCTAAACCATTTGTTTCGCATGCATTTGAAGGTAAATCTTCTATTTCCCATTGATCTGAAGTTAAATCATGTGTTACGCTTGGATTTGAAGATCACTCGTTTGTTTCACCTGCATTTGAAGCTATATCACTTATATCGCAAGTGTACGAAGCTAAATAAATTGTGTCGCATGGATTTGATGCTAAGCCTTCTACTTCGCATTGATTTGAAGCTAAATCAAGTGTTTCGCTTGGATTTGAAGCTAACTCGTTTGTTTCGGGTGCAGTTGAAGCTAAATCATATATATCACAAGTATTTGAAGCTAAACCATTTGTTTCGCATGTATTTGAAGGTAAATCTTCTACTTCGCATCGATTTGAAGCTAAATCATGTGTTTCGCTTGGATTTGAAGCTAACTCGTTTGTTTCGCATGCAGTTGAAGCTAAATCATGTGTATCACAAGTATTTGAAGCTAAACCATTTGTTTCGCATGGATTTGAAGGTAAATCTTCTACTTCGTATTGATTTGAAGCTAAATCATGTGTTACGCTTGGATTTTAAGCTCACTCGTTTGTTTCACCTGCATTTGAAGCTTTATCGCTTATATCGCAAGTATAAGAAGCTAAATAATTTGTGTTGCATGGATTTGATGCTACGCCTTCTACTTCGCATTGATTTGAAGCTAAATCATGTGTTTCGCTTGGACTTGAAGCTAACTCGTGTGTTTCGCCTGCATTTGAAGCTATATCACTTATATCGCAAGTATAAGAAGCTAAATAATTTGTGTTGCATGGATTTGATGGTAAGCCTTCTACTTCGCATTGATTTGAAGTTAAATCACGTGTTACGCTTGGATTTGAAGATTACTCGATTGTTTCGCCTGCATTTGAAGCTATATCACTTATATCGCAAGTATATGATTCTAAATAATTTGTGTCCTATGGATTTGATGCTAAGCCTTCTGTTTAGCATTGATTTGAAGCTAAATCATTTGTTTCGCTTGGATTTGAAGCTAACTCGTTTGTTTTGCATGCAGTTGAAGCTAAATCATGTATATCACAAGTATTTGAAGCTAAACCATTCGTTTCGCATGGATTTTCAGGTAAATCTTCTACTTCCATTGATTTGAAGCTAAATCATTTGTTTCGCTTGGATTTGAAGCTAACTCGTTTGTTTTGCATGCAGTTGAAGCTAAATCATGTATATCACAAGTATTTGAAGCTAAACCATTTGTTTCGCATGGATTTGAAGGTAGATCTTCTACTACCCATTGATTTGAAGTTAAATCATGTGTTACGCTTGGACTTGAAGATCACTCGTTTGTTTCACCTGCATTTGAAGCTATATCACTTATATCGCAAGTATACGAAGCTAAATAATTTGTGTCGCATGGATTTGATGCTAAGCCTTCTATTTCGTATTGATTTGAAGCTAAATCATGTGTTTCGCTTGGATTTGAAGCTAACTCGTTTGTTTCGCATGCAGCTGAAGCTAAATCATGTACATCACAAGTATTTGAAGCTGAACCATTTGTTTCGCATGGATTTGAAGGTAAATCTTCTACTTCGTATTGATTTGAATTTAAATCATGTGTTACGCTTGGATTTTAAGCTAACTCGTTTGTTTCGCATGCAGCTGGAGCTAAATCATGTATATCACAAGTATTTGAAGCTAAACTATTTGTTTCGCATTGATTTGAAGCTAAATCATGTGTTTCGCTTGGATTTGAAGCTAACTCGTTTGTTTCGCATGCAGGTGAAACTAAATTATGTATATCACAAGTATTTGATGCTAAACCATTTGTTTCGCATGGATTTGAAGGTAAATCTTCTATTTCCCATTGATCTGAAGTTAAATCATGTGTTACGCTTGGATTTGAAGCTAACTCGTTTGTTTCGCGTGCAGTTGAAGCTATATCACTTATATCGCAAGTGTACGAAGCTAAATAAATTGTGTCGCATGGATTTGATGCTAAGCCTTCTACTTCGCATTGATTTGAAGCTAAATCATGTGTTTCGCATGGATTTGAAGCTAACACGTTTGTTTCGCGTGCAGTTGAAGCTAAATCATGTATATCACAAGTATTTGAAGCTAAACCATTTGTTTCGCATGTATTTGAAGGTAAATCTTCTACTTCGCATCGATTTGAAGCTAAATCATGTGTTTCGCTTGGATTTGAAGCTAACTCGTCTGTTTCGCATGCAGTTGAAGCTAAATCATGTGTATCACAAGTATTTGAAGCTAAACCATTTGTTTCGCATGGATTTGAAGGTAAATCTTCTACTTCGTATTGATTTGAAGTTAAATCATGTGTTACGCTTGGATTTGAAGATCACTCGTGTGTTTCGCCTGCATTTGAAGCTATATCACTTATATCGCAAGTATAAGAAGCTAAATAATTTGTGTTGCATGGATTTGATGGTAAGCCTTCTACTTCGCATTGATTTGAAGTTAAATCACGTGTTACGCTTGGATTTGAAGATTACTCGATTGTTTCGCCTGCATTTGAAGCTATATCACTTATATCGCAAGTATATGATTCTAAATAATTTGTGTCCTATGGATTTGATGCTAAGCCTTCTGTTTAGCATTGATTTGAAGCTAAATCATTTGTTTCGCTTGGATTTGAAGCTAACTCGTTTGTTTCGCGTGCAGTTGAATCTAAATCATGTATATCACAAGTATTTGAAGCTAAACCATTTGTTTCGCATGGATTTGATGCTAAGCCATCTTTTTCGCATTGATTTGAAGCTAAATCATGTGTTTCGCTTGGATTTGAAGCTAACTCGTTTGTTTCGCATGCAGTTGAAGCTAAATCATGTGTATCACAAGTATTTGAAGCTAAACCATTTGTTTCGCATGGATTTGAAGGTAAATCTTCTACTTCGTATTGATTTGAAGCTAAATCATGTGTTACGCTTGGATTTTAAGCTCACTCGTTTGTTTCACCTGCATTTGAAGCTTTATCGCTTATATCGCAAGTATAAGAAGCTAAATAATTTGTGTTGCATGGATTTGATGCTACGCCTTCTACTTCGCATTGATTTGAAGCTAAATCATGTGTTTCGCTTGGACTTGAAGCTAACTCGAGTGTTTCGCCTGCATTTGAAGCTATATCACTTATATCGCAAGTATAAGAAGCTAAATAATTTGTGTTGCATGGATTTGATGGTAAGCCTTCTACTTCGCATTGATTTGAAGTTAAATCACGTGTTACGCTTGGATTTGAAGATTACTCGATTGTTTCGCCTGCATTTGAAGCTATATCACTTATATCGCAAGTATATGATTCTAAATAATTTGTGTCCTATGGATTTGATGCTAAGCCTTCTGTTTAGCATTGATTTGAAGCTAAATCATTTGTTTCGCTTGGATTTGAAGCTAACTCGTTTGTTTTGCATGCAGTTGAAGCTAAATCATGTATATCACAAGTATTTGAAGCTAAACCATTCGTTTCGCATGGATTTTCAGGTAAATCTTCTACTTCCATTGATTTGAAGCTAAATCATTTGTTTCGCTTGGATTTGAAGCTAACTCGTTTGTTTTGCATGCAGTTGAAGCTAAATCATGTATATCACAAGTATTTGAAGCTAAACCATTTGTTTCGCATGGATTTGAAGGTAGATCTTCTACTACCCATTGATTTGAAGTTAAATCATGTGTTACGCTTGGACTTGAAGATCACTCGTTTGTTTCACCTGCATTTGAAGCTATATCACTTATATCGCAAGTATACGAAGCTAAATAATTTGTGTCGCATGGATTTGATGCTAAGCCTTCTATTTCGCATTGATTTGAAGCTAAATCATGTGTTTCGCTTGGATTTGAAGCTAACTCGTTTGTTTCGCATGCAGCTGAAGCTAAATCATGTACATCACAAGTATTTGAAGCTGAACCATTTGTTTCGCATGGATTTGAAGGTAAATCTTCTACTTCGTATTGATTTGAATTTAAATCATGTGTTACGCTTGGATTTTAAGCTAACTCGTTTGTTTCGCATGCAGCTGGAGCTAAATCATGTATATCACAAGTATTTGAAGCTAAACTATTTGTTTCGCATTGATTTGAAGCTAAATCGTGTGTTTCGCTTGGATTTTAAGCTCACTCGTTTGTTTCGCATGCAGCTGAAGCTTAATCATGTATATCACAAGTATTTGAAACTAATCCATTTGTTACGCATGGATTTGAAGGTAAATCTTCTACTTCCCATTGATTTGAAGTTAAATCATGTGTTACGCTTGGATTTGAAGCTAACTCGATTGTTTCGCATGCAGCTGAAGCTAAATCATGTATATCACAAGTATTTGAAGCTGAACCATTTGTTTCGCATGGATTTGAAGGTAAATCTTCTACTTCGTATTGATTTGAATTTAAATCATGTGTTACGCTTGGATTTTAAGCTAACTCGTTTGTTTCGCATGCAGCTGAAGCTAAATCACGTATGTCACAAGTATTTGAAGCTAAACCATTTGTTTCGCATGGATTTGATGCTAAGCCATCTTTTTCGCATTGATTTGAAGCTAAATCATGTGTTTCGCTTGGATTTGAAGCTAACTCGTTTGTTTCGCATGCAGCTGAAACCAAATCATGTATATCACAAGTATTTGAAGCTAAACCATTTGTTTCGCATGGATTTGAACCTAAATCTTCTACTTCGCATTGATTTGAAGCTAAATCATGTGTTTCGCTTGGATTTGAAGCTAACTCGTTTGTTTCGCATGCAGGTGAAACTAAATTATGTATATCACAAGTATTTGAAGCTAAACCATTTGTTTAGAAATGGATTTGAAGGTAAATCTTCTACTTCGTATTGATTTGAATTTAAATCATGTGTTACGCTTGGATTTACAGCTCACTCGTCTGTTTCACCTGCATTTGAAGCTTTATCACTTATATCGCAAGTATAAGAAGCTAAATAATTTGTGTTGCATGGATTTGATGCTAAGCCTTCTACTTCGCAATGATTTGAAGCTAAATCATGTGTTTCGCTTGGATTTGAAGCTAACTCGTTTGTTTCGCATGCAGCTGAAGCTAAATCATGTATATCACAAGTATTTGAAGCTAAACCATTTGTTTAGAAATGGATTTGAAGGTAAATCTTCTACTTCGCATTGATTTGAATTTAAATCACGTGTTACGCTTGGATTTGAAGATCACTCGATTGTTTCGCCTGCATTTGAAGCTATATCACTTATATCGCAAGTATATGATGCTAAATAATTTGTGTCCTATGGATTTGATGCTAAGCCTTCTGTTTAGCATTGATTTGAAGCTAAATCATTTGTTTCGCTTGGATTTGAAGCTAACTCGTTTGTTTTGCATGCAGTTGAAGCTAAATCATGTATGTCACAAGTATTTGAAGCTAAACCATTCGTTTCGCTTGGATTTGAAGCTAACTCGTTTGTTTTGCATGCAGTTGAAGCTAAATCATGTATATCATAAGTATTTGAAGCTAAACCATTCGTTTCGCATGGATTTTCAGGTAAATCTTCTACTTCCATTGATTTGAAGCTAAATCATTTGTTTCGCTTGGATTTGAAGCTAACTCGTTTGTTTTGCATGCAGTTGAAGCTAAATCATATATATCACAAGTATTTGAAGCTAAACCATTTGTTTCGCATGGATTTGAAGGTAGATCTTCTACTACCCATTGATTTGAAGTTAAATCATGTGTTACGCTTGGACTTGAAGATCACTCGTTTGTTTCACCTGCATTTGAAGCTATATCTCTTATATCGCAAGTATACGTAGCTAAATAATTTGTGTCGCATGATTTGATGCTAAGCCTTCTATTTCGCATTGATTTGAAGCTAAATCATGTGTTTCGCTTGGATTTGAAGCTAACTCGTTTGTTCGCATGCAGCTGAAGCTAAATCATGTATATCACAAGTATTTGAAGCTAAACCATTTGTTTAGAAATGGATTTGAAGGTAAATCTTCTACTTCGTATTGATTTGAATTTAAATCATGTGTCACGCTTGGATTTACAGCTCACTCGTCTGTTTCACCTGCATTTGAAGCTTTATCACTTATATCCCAAGTATAAGAAGCTAAATAATTTGTGTTGCATGGATTTGATGCTAAGCCTTCTACTTCGCATTGATTTGAAGCTAAATCATGTGTTTCGCTTGATTTGAAGCTAACTCGTTTGTTTCCCATGCAGTTGAAGCTAAATCATGTATATCACAAGTATTTGAAGCTAAACCATTGTTTTGCATGGATTTGAAATAAATCTTCTACTTCGCATTGATTTGAAGTTAAATCACGTGTTACGCTTGGATTTGAAGATCACCCGTTTGTTTCGCCTGCATTTGAAGCTATATGACTTATATCGCAAGTATATGAAGCTAATAATTTGTGTCGCATGGATTTGATGCTAAGCCTTCTGTTTAGCATTGATTTGAAGCTAAATCATTTGTTTCGCTTGGATTTGAAGCTAACTCGTTTGTTTTGCGTGCAGTTGAAGCTAAATCATGTATATCACAAGTATTGAAGCTAAACCATTTGTTTCGCATGTATTTGAAGGTAAATCTCCTACTTCGCATCGATTTGAAGCTAAATCATGTGTTTCGCTTGGATTGAAGCTAACTCGTTTGTTTCGCATGCAGTTGAAGCTAAATCATGTGTATCACAAGTATTTGAAGCTAAACCATTTGTTTCGCATGGATTTGAAGGTAAATCTTTTACTTCGTATGATTTGAAGTAAATCATGTGTTACGCTTGGATTTGAAGCTAACTCGTTTGTTTGGCATGCAGCTGAAGCTAAATCATGTATATCACAAGTATTTGAAGCTAAACCATTTGTTAGAAATGGATTTGAAGGTAAATCTTCTACTTCGTATTGATTTGAATTTAAATCATGTGTTACGCTTGGATTTACAGCTCACTCGTCTGTTTCACCTGCATTTGAAGCTTTATCACTTATATCGCAAGTATAAGAAGCTAAATAATTTGTGTTGCATGGATTTGATGCTAAGCCTTCTACTTCGCAATGATTGAGCTAAATCATGTGTTTCGCTTGGTTTTGAAGCTAACTCGTTTGTTCGCGTGCAGTTGAATCTAAATCATGTATATCACAAGTATTTGAAGCTAAACCATTTGTTTCGCATTTATTTGAGGTAAATCTCCTACTTCGCATCGATTTGAAGCTAAATCATATGTTTCGCTTGGATTTGAAGCTAACTCGTTTGTTTCGCATGCAGTTGAAGCTAAATCATGTGTATCACAAGTATTTGAAGCTAAACCATTTGTTCGCCATGGATTGAAGGTAAATCTACTACTTCGCATTGATTTGAAGTTAAATCATGTGTTACGCTTGGATTTGAAGATCACTCGTTTGTTTCACCTGCATTTGAAGCTATATCACTTATATCGCAAGTGTACGAAGCTAAAACAATTGTGTCGCATGGATTTGATGCTAAGCCTTCTACTTCGCATTGATTTGAAGCTAAATCAAGTGTTCCGCTTGGATTTGAAGCTACTCGTTTGTTTCGGGTGCAGTTGAAGCTAAATCATATATATCACAAGTATTTGAAGCTAAACCATTTGTTTCGCATGTATTTGAAGGTAAATCTTCTACTTCGCATCGATTTGAAGCTAAATCATGTGTTTCGCTTGGATTTGAAGCTAACTCGTTTGTTTCGCATGCAGTTGAAGCTAAATCATGTGTATCACAAGTATTTGAAGCTAAACCATTTGTTTCGCATGGATTTGAAGGTAAATCTTCTACTTCGTATTGATTTGAAGCTAAATCATGTGTTACGCTTGGATTTTAAGCTTACTCGTTGTTTCACCTGCATTTGAAGCTTTATCGCTTATATCGCAAGTATAAGAGCTAATAATTTGTGTTGCATGGATTTGATGGTAAGCCTTCTACTTCGCATTGATTTGAAGTTAAATCACGTGTTACGCTTGATTTGAAGATCACTCGATTGTTTCGCCTGCATTTGAAGCTATATCACTTATATCGCAAGTATATGATGCTAAATAATTTGTGTCCTATGGAGTTGATGCTAGCCTTCTGTTTAGCATTGATTTGAAGCTAAATCATTTGTTTCGCTTGGATTTGAAGCTAACTCGTTTGTTTTGCATGCAGTTGAAGCTAAATCGTGTATATCACAAGTATTTGAAGCTAAACCATTTGTTTCGCATGGATTTGAAGGTAGATCTTCTACTACCATTGATTTGAAGTTAAATCATGTGTTACGCTTGACTTGAAGATCACTCGTTTGTTTCACCTGCATTTGAAGATATATCACTTATATCGCAAGTATACGAAGCTAAATAATTTGTGTCGCATGGATTTGATGCTAAGCCTTCTATTTCGCATTGATTTGAAGCTAAATCATGTGTTTCGCTTGGATTTGAAGCTAACTCGTTTGTTTCGCATGCAGCTGAAGCTAAATCATGTTTATCAAAGTATTTGAAGCTAAACCATTTGTTTAGAAAAGGATTTGAAGGTAAATCTTCTACTTCGTATTGATTTGAATTTAAATCATGTGTTACGCTTGGATTTACAGCTCACTCGTCTGTTTCACCTGCATTTGAAGCTTTATCACTTATATCGCAAGTATAAGAAGCTAAATAATTTGTGTTGCATGGATTTGATGCTAAGCCTTCTACTTCGCATTGATTTGAAGCTAAATCATGTGTTTCGCTTGATTTTAAGCTAACTCGTTGTTTCCCATGCAGTTGAAGCTAAATCATGTATATCACAAGTATTTGAAGCTAAACCATTTGTTTCGCATGGATTTGAAAATAAATCTTCTACTTCGCATTGATTTGAAGTTAAATCACGTGTTACGCTTGGATTTGAAGATCACCCGTTTGTTTCGCCTGCATTTGAAGCTATATCACTTATATCGCAAGTATATGAAGCTAAATAATTTGTGTCGCATGGATTTGATGCTAAGCCTTCTGTTTAGCATTGATTTGAAGCTAAATCATTTGTTTCGCTTGGATTTGAAGCTAACTCGTTTGTTTTGCGTGCAGTTGAAGCTAAATCATGTATATCACAAGTATTTGAAGCTAAACCATTTGTTTCGCATGTATTTGAAGGTAAATCTCCTACTTCGCATCGATTTGAAGCTAAATCATGTGTTTCGCTTGGATTTGAAGCTAACTCGTTGTTTCGCATGCAGTTGAAGCTAAATCATGTGTATCACAAGTATTTGAAGCTAAACCATTTGTTTCGCATGGATTTGAAGGTAAATCTTCTACTTCGTATTGATTTGAAGTTAAATCATGTGTTACGCTTGGATTTGAAGATCACTCGTGTGTTTCGCCTGCATTTGAAGCTATATCACTTATATCGCAAGTATAAGAAGCTAAATAATTTGTGTCGCATGGATTTGACGCTAAGTCCTTCTATTTCGCATTGATTGAAGCTAAATCATGTGTTACGCTTGGATTTTAAGCTCACTCGTTTGTTTCACCTGCATTTGAAGCTATATCTTTTATATCGCAAGTATAGAAGCTAAATAATTTGTGTTGCATGGATTTGATGCTAAGCCTTCTATTTCGCATTGATTTGAAGCTAAATCATGTGTTTCGCTTGGATTTGAAAGCTAACTCGTTTGTTTCGCATGCAGCTGAAGCTAAATCATGTATATCACAAGTATTTGAGCTAAACCATTTGTTAGAAATGGATTTGAAGGTAAATCTTCTACTTCGTATTGATTTGAATTTAAATCATGTGTTACGCTTGGATTTACAGCTCACTCGTCTGTTTCACCTGCATTTGAAGCTTTATCACTTATATCGCAAGTATAAGAAGCTAAATAATTTGTGTTGCATGGATTTGATGCTAAGCCTTCTACTTCGCAATGATTTGAAGCTAAATCATGTGTTTCGCTTGGATTTGAAGCTAACTCGTTTGTTTCGCATGCAGCTGAAGCTAAATCATGTATATCACAAGTATTTGAAGCTAAACCATTTGTTTAGAAATGGATTGAAGGTAAATCTTCTACTTCGCATTGATTTGAATTTAAATCACGTGTTACGCTTGGATTTGAAGATCACTCGATTGTTTCGCCTGCATTTGAAGCTATATCACTTATATCGCAAGTATATGATGCTAAATAATTTGTGTCCTATGGATTTGATGCTAAGCCTTCTGTTTAGCATTGATTTGAAGCTAAATCATTTGTTTCGCTTGGATTTGAAGCTAACTCGTTTGTTTTGCATGCAGTTGAAGCTAAATCATGTATGTCACAAGTATTTGAAGCTAAACCATTCGTTTCGCTTGGATTTGAAGCCTAACTCGTTTGTTTTGCATGCAGTTGAAGCTAAATCATGTATATCACAAGTATTTGAAGCTAAAACCATTCGTTTCGCATGGATTTTCAGGTAAATCTTCTACTTCCATTGATTTGAAGCTAAATCATTTGTTTCGCTTGGATTTGAAGCTAACTCGTTTGTTTTGCATGCAGTTGAAGCTAAATCATATATATCACAAGTATTTGAAGCTAAACCATTTGTTTCGCATGGATTGAAGGTAGATCTTCTACTACCCATTGATTTGAAGTAAATCATGTGTTTACGCTTGGACTTGAAGATCACTCGTTTGTTTCACCTGCATTTGAAGCTATATCACTTATATCGCAAGTATACGAAGCTAAATAATTTGTGTCGCATGGATTTGATGCTAAGCCTTCTATTTCGCATTGATTTGAAGCTAAATCATGTGTTTCGCTTGGATTTGAAGCTAACTCGTTTGTTTCGCATGCAGCTGAAGCTAAATCATGTATATCACAAGTATTTGAAGCTAAACCATTTGTTTAGAAATGGATTTGAAGGTAAATCTTCTACTTCGTATTGATTTGAATTTAAATCATGTGTCACGCTTGGATTTAGAGCTCACTCGTCTGTTTCACCTGCATTTGAAGCTTTATCACTTATATCCCAAGTATAAGAAGCTAAATAATTTGTGTTGCATGGATTTGATGCTAAGCCTTCTACTTCGCATTGATTTGAAGCTAAATCATGTGTTTCGCTTGATTTGAAGCTAACTCGTTTGTTTCCCATGCAGTTGAAGCTAAATCATGTATATCACAAGTATTTGAAGCTAAACCATTTGTTTGGCATGGATTGAAAATAAATCTTCTACTTCGCATTGATTGAAGTTAAATCACGTGTTACGCTTGATTTGAAGATCACCCGTTTGTTTCGCCTGCATTTGAAGCTATATCACTTATATCGCAAGTATATGAAGCTAAATAATTTGTGTCGCATGGATTTGAATGCTAAGCCTTCTGTTTAGCATTGATTTGAAGCTAAATCATTTGTTTCGCTTGGATTTGAAGCTAACTCGTTTGTTTTGCGTGCAGTTGAAGCTAAATCATGTATATCACAAGTATTTGAAGCTAAACCATTTGTTTCGCATGTATTTGAAGGTAAATCTCCTACTTCGCATCGATTTGAAGCTAAATCATGTGTTTCGCTTGGATTTGAAGCTAACTCGTTTGTTTCGCATGCAGTTGAAGCTAAATCATGTGTATCACAAGTATTTGAAGCTAAACCATTTGTTTCGCATAGATTTGAAGGTAAATCTTCTACTTCGTATTGATTTGAAGTCTAAATCATGTGTTACGCTTGGATTTGAAGCTAACTCGTTTGTTTGGCATGCAGCTGAAGCTAAATCATGTATATCACAAGTATTTGAAGCTAAACCATTTGTTTAGAAATGGATTTGAAGGTAAATCTTCTACTTCGTATTGATTTGAATTTAAATCATGTGTTACGCTTGGATTTACAGCTCACTCGTCTGTTTCACCTGCATTTGAAGCTTTATCACTTATATCGCAAGTATAAGAAGCTAAATAATTTGTGTTGCATGGATTTGATGCTAAGCCTTCTACTTCGCAATGATTTGAGCTAAATCATGTGTTTCGCTTGGTTTTGAAGCTAACTCGTTTGTTTCGCGTGCAGTTGAATCTAAATCATGTATATCACAAGTATTTGAAGCTAAACCATTTGTTTCGCATTTATTGAAGGTAAATCTCCTACTTCGCATCGATTTGAAGCTAAATCATATGTTTCGCTTGGATTTGAAGCTAACTCGTTTGTTTCGCATGCAGTGAAGCTAAATCATTGTGTATCACAAGTATTTGAAGCTAAACATTTGTTTCGCATGGATTTGAAGGTAAATCTACTACTTCGCATTGATTTGAAGTTAAATCATGTGTTACGCTTGGATTTGAAGATCACTCTTTTGTTTCACCTGCATTGAAGCTATATCACTTATATCGCAAGTGTACGAAGCTAAAACAATTGTGTCGCATGGATTTGATGCTAGCCTTCTACTTCGCATTGATTTGAAGCTAAATCAAGTGTTTCGCTTGGATTTGAAGCTAACTCGTTTGTTTCGGGTGCAGTTGAAGCTAAATCATATATATCACAAGTATTTGAAGCTAAACCATTTGTTTCGCATGTATTTGAAGGTAAATCTTCTACTTCGCATCGATTTGAAGCTAAATCATGTGTTTCGCTTGGATTTGAAGCTAACTCGTTTGTTTCGCATGCAGTTGAAGCTAAATCATGTGTATCACAAGTATTTGAAGCTAAACCATTTGTTTCGCATGGATTGAAGGTAAATCTTCTACTTCGTATGATTTGAAGCTAAATCATGTGTTACGCTTGGATTTTAAGCTCACTCGTTTGTTTCACCTGCATTTGAAGCTTTATCGCTTATATCGCAAGTATAAGAAGCTAAATAATTTGTGTTGCATGGATTTGATGGTAAGCCTTCTACTTCGCATTGATTTGAAGTTAAATCACGTGTTACGCTTGGATTTGAAGATCACTCGATTGTTTCGCCTGCATTGAAGCTATATCACTTATATCGCAAGTATATGATGCTAAATAATTTGTGTCCTATGGATTTGATGCTAAGCCTTCTGTTTAGCATTGATTTGAAGCTAAATCATTTGTTTCGCCTTGGATTTGAAGCTAACTCGTTTGTTTTGCATGCAGTGAAGCTAAATCGTCATATATCACAAGTATTTGAGCTAAACCATTTGTTTCGCATGATTTGAAGGTAGATCTTCTACTACCCATTGATTTGAAGTTAAATCATGTGTTACGCTTGGACTTGAAGATCACTCGTTTGTTTCACCTGCATTTGAAGCTATATCACTTATATCGCAAGTATACGAAGCTAAATAATTTGTGTCGCATGGATTTGATGCTAAGCCTTCTATTTCGCATTGATTTGAAGCTAAATCATGTGTTTCGCTTGGATTTGAGCTAACTCGTTTGTTCGCATGCAGCTGAAGCTAAATCATGTATATCACAAGTATTTGAAGCTAACCATTTGTTTAGGAAAAGGATTTGAAGGTAAATCTTCTACTTCGTATTGATTTGAATTTAAATCATGTGTTACGCTTGGATTTACAGCTCACTCGTCTGTTTCACCTGCATTTGAAGCTTTATCACTTATATCGCAAGTATAAGAAGCTAAATAATTTGTGTTGTGCATGGATTTGAT